>NW_017386059.1:230314-260725 GCF_000237925.1 Schistosoma mansoni
TTTAGGCATCTTGACGCTAAAACGTTTCTGACTTTGTATACAGTGTTCGTACGCCCTAAACTTGAGTACTGCATACAAGCAGCTAGCCCCTGCCTAAAAAAAGACAGTGAACTCTTGGAAAGGGTTCAGAGAACAGCAACTAGGCTGATTCCCGGAATAGCGAAGCTCCCGTATGGTACTAGACTGACCAAGCTAAACCTATTCCCGCTGTCATATAGAAGAATCAGAGGCGACTTGATTACAGTTTTCAAATTGCTTAATGACAAATTTGCACCTGATATGCCCTCATTTTTCTTGTCTCCCAAAACAGAAAATCTACGAGGACACTCCAAAAAAGTTCACAAGCCCCGAACGAATTACTTGTCAGCTGACTACCGACTTTCCCATCGAATAATCAACGAGTGGAATTCATTACCTCAGCACGTGGTTGAGGCTCCATCCGTCGACTCCTTCAAAAGAAAGTTGGATCAGCTGAGAGACCATCATCGCCAGGACTAACACAGGCCATCAAGCCTCCTGTCCTTTCCAAACTGAAACTGAAACTATTATTGGACATTGTTTGTTAGAACTGTGGTAGTTTGTTTGTTTCTACCAGTTAGAGGTTGTCGATATTAGGTCGTTGTAACTGTAATCAACCTTTTTTCAATATGAATACTATTGATCACAAACAAAATTGTGACTCTAAGAACAGAGGTGATGCATTTTCAATTAAGGCAAAGTAATAGAGCATTTTATTTACTTTGAAATCATAATTTATCGTTGTTCAAGAGATAGATGGAGGCTACTTAGAGATAGAATACTTCAATATAAATCTTATAGCTACAGTCAACCCAGTGTGTATTCGAATGTCGACAGAATATTTGGATATAGTCTTCTCAAAAGGTCGGCATCTTTTTCTTCATGTATAATAGAACAGGTAATTGTTTTGTTCAATTTTCTTTTCTGTCTAATCACAATTTATCAATCCTTCAGAACTTATGTATTCCACAGTCATGAGACTTTTTCAGTTATGAGACTTATTGCGACTATTCATTTGCTCAACTACATTCCGTATTAATGCCGTTTTTGGCTTGAAACTAATGTATGATAACCTTAGTTGATATCAGTCTCGAAATAAACCATAATAACAGACAGTTCTAGATAAGCAAACGTCGCTCTAACAGTTTGGGTTTGTTATTACTCTCTATGCTAAAATAGAATAGGAGCAAAACTGCTACTTTTCGATAATCCTAAATCTTTGTTTTTTTGTTTAGGACTTCCTCATTGAGTGACATGCTTGTGGGGATTAACGATGTCATTCCACCAGAGGCTTGTTCAGTTAATTACCAAGTAGGTTTTCGCTAAGCTCAGGAGTAAGTCTTTGATACGGTAGTACAGAAAAACCTACCCTCACTCAGCTGATATAGGCAATTTCTTTTAGTGTTACGTAAGTTACAATGACTTTAGATATTTTTCGACAATCAATGTCCATCATTTATTAAGATAAAGCAGTTCAACTGAATAGTCAGTTGTAAGTTAACCATGTCATTTGACAAATACACTTGAAATTAACTGCTTTATATTCCTTTTGGCTTAAACAAAATGAACCTGAATAAACAAAAAGAATGTCGTTGTGCAACTTTAAAATGATGTAACCACTGTCTGCATTACTTTTACTTTATCTGAAGCCTTTGTACTTTTTTAAAACAGGTTCTTTACTTACCTCGAGAAAATGGGAGGATTGCAATTAAAACACCCTCCAGCATCAAAGTTTACGATCTGAAACAATTTAAACTGATTAACGAAGTACTTTTGACGGAAAACGAAAATAGTACGTCTTGTTTTGTAAGCCAATCTGAGGATGCAAGTTATTTTCTTCTATTTATGATTTTAAAAATTAAAAACCAACAATCAGAATTGGAGAGTTTTTTCATTTCATGAGAAAAAAATTGTTGTATAAAAATGTAACTATTGTAACATGTCATTTAAAAACTTTGTGAACTTACTGGAAAGCCGGACACTAAAATGAGAGATGATTGGAAAGTAGTATCATATCTTCAAGTTGTTAGTGATCAGTAATGTCAGACTCACCAAGTGGTTAACATCAAAGTAAACGTTGAGTTAGTACAACTTTACCCTTTTATAACGATGTTTCCCCTTTAAATTACGGTTTTACTTTTTTGCCAAATTGTTCAATGAAACTTTGTCAGTTTTTTTCAGCTGTGTGATAAAATTTTAGTACATTGGACAACTCAGACTTGTGCTAAACAACGCTCGCTATTGGGCAAGATGAATGGGACACGCCATTAGTTGAAAATGAGCTTTTGTCTTCTAAAGAATGATGACGTACATCTGCAAATGAATGTACCGATATTTCCTAATTCGGTTTTAATCAATAAATTCTCCGTCTGTCCTCTTGCTCAAATAGCTGATCTTGGCTTGCGTACAGAAAACTTATATGTCACTATCAGAATCGGATATCATACAGTACATCACATGCATCTTCGCAAGAAAAAGCACACTTTGTTTCATCGCACAATCTTTAGTACAACTAGTTAAGGATTGCGAACCCTCAATCAATTTTTTTAGCTCTCCGCAATAACAATCTATTTGCTACTGTTATACCTTTTGATGTAATTGACTAAAACATCTTTTCGTTTTTTTAAAAAATAGTTTTTATTATATAACGGATATCAAATAGGAGATTTTTTACAACAAGAAGCCTTGGGGGTCAGTTAGTGATGTAAAATGCAATCAAGATATACAAAAATCTTTGAAAAATCATGTGTTAACTAATGACTATACATTCGGTGGTTTCCTTAGACCTTTACTGGGAGGCAGTATCTTTTGTGTCAATCAGGTTGATAGTTTATTGAAATTCAAAAACGTGAGTAAGGATAGCGGTGGAACTGTAATTTATGGACGACCTTTGAGCGATGCTAAGGTGACGATGAGACAATTCACCTACTTACCAGTGGCATAAGAGAGTAATACGTTAATATGAGGAATTAAGATTAGGATTTAGGATTGGAATTTAAGGTTAATAAATAAAATAAAGGTTTTCATCAAGAATGGATATCAGCTATAGTGCAAAACTGCCAGTTAGCTGTATGAATGACTAAGTTTCACCTACAAATCTAAGACTTTCTATCTTTAATTTCATTGTTCCGTTCATAAATTATAGTTTCGCCAGGATAGCACTATTGCGTGACGTAAACCACTGAGTCCCGAACTAGTGGTTTTCAAATGCTATGCTTGTTGTGAGACCCGATGTGAATACGCTTGATCCTATACATTGTCAAGTGTTTTCAAAAACACAAGCTGCAATTAGTTTACTTTGCATCCGGTTTAGTTACATTAAGAAACTATCATTTTGATTGCATAAATAAAACATATTCTTGAAATTAACTGAAACAATATCTGTGAAGCGCTCATCTTCAACCACATGGTTCTTGGTTTGTTCATCCACTTCACTACATAAAATATAGATCCTAGAAAAATGCTGTAAAGAATTTGTGTTGTATTTTACGTCTAAAAATTTCGGAAAAATTACTTGGATGTGAATAAGCGTATATCGACCGCTTTGATATCTCAGTTTTAAAGTACTTGATGTTGCCTTATATCCAAACATTTTTTACATAAGCGTCCTGAAAAACTCGAAAAACCAAAATCAAGTTAGGTCATTGAAATATTCCCGCATAACAAAATAACAGCTAATATGGTTTTAAATGGTTCTCAATCCAAAGTAAAAGTTGTCTTTGGTCTAAAAATCCCTCAGTAAAACTATCAAAATAAATGAAATTTTTATTTGTTAACTGAAATACATATTTGAGTTATTTGGACATGTTGATTTGGCAAGTACAATAACTTAATTTGATAATCCATTAAATTTCCATGTGGTAAAGTAAATTAATACCATTTTATTTTGTTACATGTCCTTACGTTTTGAATTGTCCGTTCTAAATTAATCGTCAGAAAATGCTTTTAGTCAAAGTTATAACCGTTTAGCATACGCATCAAAAGTGGACGCTTTCATCGGTTGGAAACCTGGTGGAAATACCTTATGGCCTTTATCATGTGAAAATCTTGAGGTGAGATATTTAAAATAATTGACAACTGAACCTCATTTCATTTTTACTTTTCTCAGTGATGATTGTATTACTGTCATTTTTCGCAATTAAAATCTTACAATAGTGAACAAAGAATGAATGTTTTATTCTTTAGACGTTCAAGTAAAGAAACTTCACACAAAAACATCTGTTTTCATATAAATACATACGCTATATATTCCACAACATTATCTAACGTAATCTAAGTATATTTGTGATCGACCCTCCATTCAATCCATTTATTTTAATCCAATAGAAAGACTAGTTTTTCGCGAAGAAAAGATACTACACCGGGACGGTCGGACAGTGGCTAAATACAAAGTGAGAGATGCTTACGAGTGCATGTTGTTGTTCAGGTTTCGGCTCCGTTTTATGGAGGACATATATCCATATTTATGAATAAGCTGTGCATATGCCCTCCATTCGCTTGGCCAATAAAAGGTTCCTTCCCACAATTGATGTTTTTACTGATGTAGTTGGTCTGTGCACTCATTCAGGAAGCCTGTACATATCAACATCATACTCAGATAACCACAGAACGTAACCTTTTGCCGCCACGAACTTGGATAACAGCTAAAAATTATTACTTTTTGTTATATCTTGTGGCCGAGTGGATGCCTAGTTGATGTGTGGCTTGATGAGACTGCCAATTAGGGAGCAGCGAATTATCGATTGGAACAGTGACACACGAAACCCGTACGAGCAGACTAGAGTGCTAACCGGTCCTGCGATCTGCCTAGCCCAGCCAGTTAAGTCCAAAACACCAATAACAGCCTCAGTGGTATGAATCATTATTTACAAACACACTGGGTTTTTATACAAACCAAAGTAATCAATAAACTGATTATAACTTAAGAATCGTATGATAATAAGTCAAGGTCAAAATAAAGCTAATGATAAGAGAAATACGAATATGAATAGTTCAGTTACGTAGTAATTGTACAATAGGAAATAGACATATTACATTGATCCATAAATAGACCTAAAAGTTACCATTCGTAATTCACCGGGGGATATAACACTTTTCTTATGTATATTCATGTATATATTCATTTAAATATGCAGCTCCTTCTCCAGTGCTTTTCGTTGTGTTAGTCTGACGGTTGCTTGACACTTGTCACTATAGACTGCGATAAACTGAAGAAGTTTTATACCATCATCTGTCCATCCGGAAGATAATTCACCATTTATGAGTCATATTGATTTTAACGATGGACGTTACTTGACCTATATAAGTTTAAAATGGTCAAGTTTCTTCGAACACCTGGATTGTTAGAGATCATTTCAAACGAGGGAATTTACCATTTAGGGCTAGATCAGAACTCACTTCGAATAAATAATCAAGTTTCTCATTGCCATTCTAAATTTTCAACGTTACTCGATGCGTCTGTGGTTCTAACAATACAGTTGACAAAGACGGCAACTCCATTTTACTCGCAGATCTCAAGCGATCGAATATATCGTTCACTGGAAATAAGTAAGTGTGTAGTGAACGAGAACATCAGTGAGGACAAGCAAATGTATTTAGCACAAAATTTCGGAACGTATTAGTAAAATCTGAGAACCGTACGGTAAATACTTCATTTGCAAAATGTCAATCAATCATCTCAGACTTCATTGTTCCCTCGTCTTCGCAGCAATCATTCTCTGTTCACGAGCTCTTCTTTTCGACCTTAACCTTCTGCCTCCAGGCATTTCACTTTCAATCGATGATGCATACTACTTATATCTGTCGACATCAGTAGCACACACCACAAATGGGCTTGAATATGAGCTAAGCTTTAAGAAAAAAGGCTAAATTACTTTTTGTTGATCAACGCTACTAAGGGTCCACAAAACATGATATTCAGAATTCTGAAATTTTCAGTAGTTAACCTTATATATTTAAATTTTACTGACGTTATATGAAGCTTTCAAATCTTTGACGGGAAGTGATTAAATTACACCAGTGATGGAACAGTTTCCCGAATTCAGACGTCTATGTCTATGGAAATGCAATCTAGATAACGTTATCTTGGTGCTGGACAAATAAGCTTAAATCATTCAAACAATCTCTTACTGTACTTCAGTGTTATTTGAATACGGATAAATACAACTATAAATTTAGCAATCTGTTACTTGATATCAGGGTAAATTTCGTCCCTTGACATTACTTCCGGTTGGTGATACATAAAGTTATTGTGGAATTAATTGTCATTCATCATTAATATAAATTCCCCGTAGCAACGTTTTTATTACTATCATATTATATCATCAATTTATTTTTCAGAATATTGGCATCCCATCAACAACTAAAAATCAGTTGATTGGTGTATTTTCAAACTTCGATTCAGGAAGCATATTTTCGTTGGAATTAAAATCGTTTAAAACATTTTCGAATGACTATTGTTGGATTATATTTGCAAGACACTGGCAGTTTCAGTTCACTGAAATCCAACTTATACCTAATAAATGTGTACCAGTTTTGATACTTAAGAATTATATCTCATTTAGTTCTCCAAGTTGTCGAGAAGAATTATTTACAAAAATCGTGACATGTCCTCTACTTAAAACTCTTCTTGAGACATATGAATTTCCATCACAATTAATCAGTTTCGAAGAGAAATGTAGTCATAACTGTCAACTTTTAATTGGTTGGAAATGTTCAGCTTGGCTGCGTTGTATGCAATTCAATAGACATTTCAGTTCTATGTCCTACAATAATGATTATGATGAGAATGATGCAAAACTATTGGAAATGATCAATTTCCAAACCTTTGAAAATTCTGTGATCAACCATCAATCGCAAATTACAGCTGTTCTTTACATTAGCCCATTAAATATTTTGATTACTGGTGATAAATGTGGGACAATTAAAGTATGCATTTTATAAAACGTGTCACATATTTTAAAGTTGATTTGCTAAACGAAAAACACAATGATTCATTTCAGTTGTTTGATAGGACTAACGAATTCATAGTATTAGCGCTCGATACAAATATTGAGAACTAACTGTTTTATAACGGTTGAAATAAGAACCGTTTTCCGATACAAAATAAAAAATAATATATACTATCCTACCGATGGGATACTAGCTACTTAATCATACAGTGGATTACAGGACCACTACGGTGAAATCAATCATTTACATGTAACAATAGTCTATATAGTAATCACAGACTTGATATATTATTTTTTTGTTCAGTAACTAATCATAACTTATATCACAATAAAATTTATTTATCCGGACGTAAATTGAAGTTGTGTTCAATGGAATAATTTTCCTTTGTCTGCTTTCATTAAGTTCTCCGTAGATGTCGTTAATCTGCAAAATATCATTTGATCAATGATCCATTGTGAAAATAATTAATGGATAAATATGACTATTTGTACAAATAAGTGAGAAGGAAAAACATACAACTAAATTACTGGAGACTGAATTGACTAAAATCTTATGCTGGCTCAGAGGTCAAGCGTTCACGAACGAGGCCGAAGGTCCTGGGTTGGATTCCCGGTTGCAGGGTCGTAGGTGCGCACTACTGGTTAGTTCTATACTAGGATGAAATGCCTATTCAGTGCTTACAGCTTTTCAATGGTGGTCTTACTTAGACTAATTTATGAGTCCAGTGCGATTCAACAACCTCCACACCCTCATACTGAATATAACACTCTTCACAGCCAAAGTGGTAACATCATAACTTTCGTGTTTCATTTAAGACTTGTCATTAGCATAAATATATTTCATTATTCATATATGTGTTGAAATGGTGTTCTCTGTGCTGACGCTAGCAGTCAATTTTTTCGGCTATATGGCTCACTTTAAATAATTTCAGTGATAATATGTAAAATGGTAATAAGCTATAATTTCGACGAGAACTAAAACATATTGGAGTGTAACTGCATCCAATTAGTAAATCACACTTCAAATTGGAAATGCTAACAGTTCACTATTGGTTAACAACAAATGTAACTAGAACAAATCTCTATAAAATTGTCACAATACCCTTCATATACATATTTCCTTTCCTCTCTGCATTTTATAACTCCAATTTGTCCTAACACGGGAGTCTTGTGGAAATCGTTTAATGTAAACATGGTTTACAAAGGAAACTGACCAATTAGATAACTATTGGAAATCAGGGGTTATCAAACAGCTATTTCGTCTTAGTTTGGTTAGTGCTCATCTGAAATCTCATTAAGAACTGAACCCAAGACCTTATGGCCTCGAGGTGAGGAGATTCGATTTGCATACAGACCACTCACTACTAAATGAAATGTGTATCGAGAAATTGAGTACAGGAAAATCGTTATAATCACCAAATACAACCTTCGCTATTTCTATTATGAAGTCGTTAAAATCTTATTTTACTAAACTGTTAAAATATGAAGATTCAGGTCAACTAGACTAAGTGTATATATTGGATGCTATGAAACATTCTAAAAGGTGTCAAATTACCATTGATAAGGTTTTTGAAACTGCTAAAAACCCATGTATCAGGTATTATTAAAAATCTACATTTCGGTCACATGGCAACTAGACAAATAAATTCACCAGACGTTTTCATTTTCAGACATGGAATACTGACCAAGTTCAATTATCAATACTTCATGGTCACTTGGGAGAAATTATTCATTTTTCGGCACATAGGTGGGATTTAATTAGACCACAAAAATTTTATTCCACATCTCCAAGTTTCGTTTCTATAAGTAAGGATGGATTGATGAAATGTTGGCAGTTCTGGCAATCACACTATATATATCTAAAAAATGATGGTTCGGAATCTCTAAACCTGTCAAGAATTGTATCAGATAATGGAACTACGGAGAATACTATCAAAGAAGTAGATAGTAGACAGACGCTAATGAACTTGTATTCAAAGATTCTGTCTACAAAGACTTCGGCATCAAACACAGTGCATACTATTCATGACATTACAGTGAAAAGAGACACTGGTGAGATTGTTCTAGTTGGAGTATGTGGAGATATCAGTTCATGTAAGATTCATGAGAAATGCCAACAGGAGTACTACTTGGAACACTGGACAATATCTGAGGTAATACAAATTTAGATGTGCCCATATTTTCACGAGTTTACTTATTTATTGTTCTTCTGCAAATATCTAATTGTTACAGATCGTCAAATAAAGCCATCAGACACTTATCATTTCATAAGTACTCATTCATTATATGTGGAAATTATATTTGAAATAATCTCAGCGATTGAAATTTAAATAATTCTAACGTTTCGTCCAACGAGCTTGTCTGGTTTTCTTCGTTCATTGATGTAAAAATGAACTCATTTCATTTCATTGAAAGGTTAAAATCTATTTATTTCATTTCTGAAATGATGTTTTGTACTGACTCATCGGGAGTTTTGACCAACCAGTAATTTAAAGATGAACTTTACCACGAACCGATGTCAAATTAAGAACTATTAAAAAAATTGAAAGTGTTGTGCTGATGTTTGATCCTTTTTTGAGTCTCTAAAGTAGTGTTTCCCCACAAATGTACACTGCCTGATATTCACAGTCTTCAGAGATCTAAACATGCATGATCTCTTTTGATCATTAACTTGGAATCCGTTTGTTTGCATTCTTAACTTCTGTCAGATAATTTAAAACAGTGAAAGTATTTTTGGTAAAACGTCATATTTTACCTATCAAATCAATTTTATCATATTAATTAACATTGTTTGTAAGATAAAACTCGCTAACGTCTACAAAAATGAAAGTTATGTTGTCCAAATCAATAACTTCAAAGTGCATAATGAAACCTTTACGAGATACCTCTGTTTGCTTGTTAGATTAAAAAGATGTCATTCAATCAAGCAATTCCTCTTGAGTTTAATTAATAGTCAGAATATTAAATTATTTCAGATTTATATTTAACAAAATAAATTAAGTGTATATTTGTTTTAATTTATACCAAGTTAGGATTTGTCAGTTCGCGTTTGTTTGGAGTAAATGTTTATAAAACAAATAATTTAGCGAAGGATTCCTTCTCAATGAGCTTAATTTTAAAGCTACATAGTAGTATGTACATTTACATGATATATTATTGGTTAGTGAATAATGTTGTGTTTGTTAAAATATAGGATTCATATAAATTTGCCATTTTATTCCTTTTCTCACATTATTGGACAGCCTTGTTCACCGATGGCCGAATTTCCACAAATAGTTAAAAATATTTCATTTATAAGATTGAATGATTTATATGATATTGTTAATCCAGCGGCCGACAAATCATCTAATCTAGCTGAATATCAAAATGATAATTCGATTAATATAGCAGTTGTTATATGTGAAGGAAAACCTGGAAGCGTACATTTACTTTCCACGTTGAACGGATCCATTTTAACAACAGCTGTATGTGAAGATACAGTTGAAGATGCTACTTGGCATTGGATGCTAGAAAAATTGTTTATTTTACAAAGTGTAAGTTCATTATGTAGTTTCTTTCCCCGAGATGTATGTTAAAGATATTCATACTTAAAGTATAAATATTGTTACTATTATTGGGGAATAGAACTGTAATCCATAAATTCATGAATTTCTCAGCTATCCTTATATCTTAGAAATTTATCCTTTTTGTATCGTGAATTATTTTCATCACTCTGACGATACTTCGCAAACCACTTTTATTTTGAGGACGATTCTAGTGTAGCATAAAAATTACTGATTCGAGTTTCTATCATTTTCTAAAACATGAGCCAAATTTCTTAAGTTTCATTTGTTCATTTAACTTTATATGAGTTATTCTTTGGGACCATAGGTAGTGAAAATCTATTATACGCTCATCACACCAACTTTAACAAAGTTTGTCTTGTATTCTCATGTATAAGAGATTGGCGGACTATGCATCCTAATATACGCATAAATATCCTATTGATTAAAAAATGACGTAAGTCAGTATTTAGCGGGATGCCTTATGTCCTAACTATTAGACGTAAGGTATGGTTTACTAATGGAAATGTTATTCTTTTGAAATCACAAAAAAAGAAATATTTAAAAAGATTGAATGTGAGTAACAGTCTGTAAAAATGTAAATACGATTCTCTTAACTTATTTCAATAAGTATTAAACATTTGTATATTTACTCCTAAGGCATCTTGATATCCTCAGATGGTAATTTTACAATGAATAAATCCAGTCATTGTGCTATACTTCTCTTTGAAAACTTCTTCTGATACGATCTACTCATTAGCACATCAAATGTTTTGCTAAATAAAAATATATTAACATTCTGAATTACTTTATATGACTGATTTCCGCAGAGTTAAGCCTAGTAATTTTCTCCAATATTTCTGACTCACGGACATCTATAGAATTTAAATTCATTTCTGTTCTTTTTCATAAACTTCTGTTCGTCTTAATGAATATTCGAATGATTTAATACTAGTGTTGTATAGTATTGGTTAACTCACTGAATTTTTAAGTCTGTACATTAATGATATATATTCTGAAAATAATAATTACAAATTTATGCCAGTTTACATGCATCATCAACTTGATATAGATGGCAATATTAAACGTACAGAACATACAGGATATTTTATTATTTGAAGGGTTCTGACTAAAAAAAATTGTTTAAGTAGTACATTTTTCACGTATATTTCAGCAATCCAAAGCAACAGTCAGGAACTATTAGTTCTGTTTAAGTGGACAACCTGTTGATGTATGAGCAGTATATTTAAGGTTATTTCCAGTGCCGTAACGGGAATATCATTTAACGCATGGTTATTTTTGCATGTTTTTAATAAACTTTTTTTATCACATTTTTAATTTTTTTTTTCATTCCGTTTTGTTCAATTAAATGATTGGTTATTTATTTCTTAAATGTAAGCACTTGTGGGCAGAGCACCTTTTCTTCAAATTACGGACGCTAATAACGCACACAATACAAGCTCTGTCGTTTCCCACGTTATCATGGACACAGATAACGTGTTCTTAAGTACATTATATCTGGTAGTATTCCAATCACTTAAAGAACGCTATTAGGACTTATGAAAGGGCGACGTACTGCCATTGTGCATTGAGCGATTTTCCTTTCCATAAGGACCAGAAGCCGTATATTAAATTTATATGTTGGAGAAATGGTCGTAGAACACCTAGTGGCTCCTCACAGCCGATTAGACAAAGGCAGAAATGTGATTAGTGTTATTATATTGTTCATGAACGGCTGCGATGAATACTCAACGTCCGATCTTCATCTATTTCAAGTGTATTGAAGTTTATTGGACTGTTGTTCGTGGGAATGTGCATATCAATCATGAGTACAAATTCCTGAGGTACGACAACAATTCTTGGATGCGCATGTCAACGGATGCAGAAATTGAAACAGTGAGACCTCTGCTGATTTCGGGGAAAACAGTATTCAATATTGTGCACTTCGTTTACCAATCTTATAGGAAGCACCTGGATCCCCAAGATGTAATTAACATGCGCCACAAAGTGTTCTCGCAGGCCAATCTTCCTGGTAAGCAATGTGCCTACTTATATTGTGTCATGTGATTACGTCAAATTGGAAGCTCAAATCATGTCACTTGGTGGGTTTTGTGAGCACAAAATTGATGAAGAAGATTATCTTCGATACCTTATCTTCGCAACTACTGATAAAATGAATTTGACAACTCGTTTTCTAAATAATGTCGATTTTGATTGGGAAATTTTCGTTAATCTCATTTCGTGTACGTTTTCCGTTTTTTTAAATACAGTTCCCCCATCATTGGGTTTTTCATGAATTCTAAGTGAAATAGTCTGATGGTTTCATCTGATGCGTTTCATATTATTTCTGTGAGAAAATAGCTAGCCCATGTGTTCTTCAAGCACGAAAGCGTAAGAAAACTTTTAGTCTCACAATTACCAAATCTTTATTATCTGCACTATGGAAAATTTGTATTAGCATTCATCGATATACAATAACGATTATCTTAGCATATGCCATTATGTTACCCATAGATTAAATGAAATAATCATTATACTCCATCACTGCCTGTGAACTTCTTTCCTATGAAAAACAGTTCAGTCAACTCTGATAAAAAAGTTTTTTGACCTTGAAGCGTTTACCAAAATTTAGTGTGAATATGTTTGTTATCATTAACGTTGAATTACTGTACTATCAGTTGGAAATTATGTGCTAAGATCAGTTCATTAGAACAACAACATTATTTTATGAGGAAGGTCAGCTAAACTAGCACTGGTAAATTATAATCAACCCCTATTGAATAAGCTATATAATCATTTGAGTAATAATTTTTTATGGTTTCTCAAATGTCTATGTCATCTAATGAACATCGATCCTTTCATTAATAATACACGCAAACTTCAATAACACATTTTCAATATTTTTTTACATTGTTCAGCTATAAAAATATAGGCTACGTGATAGACCGACTAGAGCAGTAAAGAGAACGTTTAGTGCAAGTAACATCTGTCTATCGTACTCAACTCAATCTATGGTGATTCCTCAACTAAAGGATAAGTTACCTGGTTATGCCACTTCCTCGTATACCTACGAATTCAGCTGCTCATGTGGAGAAAGCTATATTTGGCGCACTACCAGAGAACTGAGCCAAAGAATTAGTAAACACCTCCCTTCGTCGTTAGGAAAGGGTATCGTCAAAGCAATACGCAACTCTGTTCTATTACACTTGATCGATAGCGGTCAAGTAGTAAACAGAAATAAGTCATTTAAAGTTATTTATCATATTCTTACTAGTTTTCCTTATGGCGTTCGATCTCGTCCTTTACACATAGCAGAAGTTATAGGAATTCGAGCCAACAATCGAAGTCTTTGTGTTCGTAAGAAATTTTTAACACCTTTATCTCTCCCTTGGCCTTAAAAAATGATGTTATTTATTATTGCTTTCCATACTCTTCCCTCGTTTATTTCTCTTCATCCCCTCCTATCATTTTCTTTCTCTCCAATATACGTTTTACGGTCCAATTATCTAAACATTTCTTATTACGTAGTCTTATAATTTTTACGAATGTTATTTCAGTGTCTATATTTTTCTAATCATTGACCTGTTTCTCATTATGTAACATTGATTCAAGCCTTTATTATTCTTATCACAACTAGTACACCTGTCATCACACTACCAATTTGTACTTTTCACTTATTATGTTTATTTATGTAATCTATTCCACTGTTATCATTGACTCATAAACTGCCTTGACTGGTTTAATAATTTCGTATTTACATATAAAATTACTGTATACTAGAATGAAGCCTGATGAGGATCTAATCGAAAACAATATTGTTAGCTTATATATGTTGTTTTGTATTTTTTTTAAAATACAAAAACCGCCGTGCGTTTTACGATGTTCGATTATAATCATCTTCAGCTAGAGAAAATACAACGGAAGCAAAGAGGATGTAATAGCAAAAGCAATAGCTACTTTAATAGGTCATTTTTTCAGGCTTATCATAATACATGTCCCAAGTTATATTATGGTATGCTGTTCGTGCTAGATATTATTCACGTTCGTTAAGGTTACCAGTGATGATGTTAATGTAAAGTATCTGTAGGATAGGGAGGTTTCATTAGTGGGCTCAGAAATAAAAACGAATAAACATTTAAAGTTCTTGTAATCTCACTAATGGATCGGAATACACTTACAGGTGTAAGCACATATGTAGCAATTTCAGAGGAGTGTTACTTCCTATACTGGATTACGGAAGAAAACGATATACAACTGACGGCAATCGGACGCGTAGAACCCCGCAGTTGCAAATCAGAAGCAGGGGAACTGAATCCTGCCAATCCGTAAGGAGGCAAGTTATGCTGTTGTCCAATCGTAGCATGTCACATTGATGTTCTAGGAAGCTCTATGAGATTCTGACTGGATGGAGTCTCTTTGACTTGTTTGGAGCCTCTGGTCTCTCCGTCGTATTTTTCGAAGCCGTCCCAACAAGGAGATGTAAGCATCGATGCAGCTAACAAAGGATGGGAGTGATTTTACTTCGTGGATAGACTGTGATAAATTTTTCCTGTCTCAAAATGTTTTTGGTGAAGTAATTTATGTGGAAAGCGGATTTAGTATGAGACTGTTTCACTGACAAGCAGTTACGTATGCTATAACTAGGAGTTTCTGAGTGTTAAATTGTTTCATTGGATGTAAAGGGTAGCTTATTAAGTATTAAGTTCTGATTATGTTATTCTAAAAGCGTTGATCATTGGTCATTTGTCTTATTACTGCAGATCTGACAGTTTATAACATCTGGAAGAATACAATGTAACTGATAACGCTCTTGCATAAATTTGAACGGAATCTTCTAGTCCCTGTTCTTATTGGCTCGAACTTACGTATGAGTATGGTTTCGGTATAGATGTTAAGAAAATTAATTTAGTCTTCAGTGTAACTCTACTTGATTCAAGAGAAAACTTATATTATACTTCTCAGTAGATAACTTTTTGTTAAGCCATCGAAAATCTAAGTAAACTAGACTATTGTTTCGATGATGATTGTAAATACGTATCACTTTAGTGTCTTGAACTAGGAAAAAATGTTTTACAAGTACCACGTAGTTTTTCTTATCATTTTATAAATTTATCATTAAATTCACTGGTTTATTTGACACGATCATAAAACGTTTTCTGATCTTTACCATAAAATCCGCCCATAAACTATTGTTTTCCTTTTCGGTTTAGTACACTTGAGCACTTAAATTAATCTAGGTGAAAAAACGGCTCAAATTTCATAGGCTATGTTCACCGAATTGATTGTAAACCAATCACCTACATCTAGTTTACTTACTTGAACCTATTACATTTTATTAACACTTTCAGAATGGCGACATCGCTGTATTTTCCACTTGTAGTCGACCGTGTAGCCTGCTTTCTATATGGTCATCATCTGAAGATGATGTGTTTTACCGTGGTCCACTCTTACTTTACCCAGTACACAGCCCAGATTACTTCAAGCTATTTTTGGAAGATGAAAAATCTAGTGATTATTTACCACCCGTTATTTTGTTACTGTTGGTTGGTCAATCTGATGGATCTTTAGTTGTGTTATGTACTAAAGAAGGAATCATAATGAGCAAAACTCCAAAGTATTCAACAATTAAATCTTCAAGTAAGTAACTGTATTTGCTTTACTAAATTATTTGATCGCCTTCAAATTATGACATCATTTAGACAACGGTGTATGAGATAAAAATCAGATGTTTAAAAATAAGTTTTTACCTTGACACGAATAACTTAGTATTTAAATAGCTACTAAAGTATACTAATACGTAAAACTAATGTTACTAAGAAGCGGTTCCAATTAACTAAGACAATTCATTAAAATTCCCTGAATATGATATGGACGACGTTTCACCAACAAAATGACTGTGAGAATCTGTAAACATCGTGATATTGTACTTGGACAGTTTGATCATTAATTTGCATCAATACATCTTTTAGGATCCATATTGAAATTTAAATGAGCCAAATACAATTACAAGTCAGTAAATGAGTAAATATTGACATCAATCCAAATACTATTTGATCAATACTTTTTATTTTAAGTGGCCGTTCTGTAACTACCCACTGAAATTTATTTTTAATGTAGTTAGAAATATCACCCATCAAATGATCGAGAGTTTCTCATTTCAGGTATATTACGCAAAAATTTCAACTCGTCGTTATTTTATTTCAACTAAACAACGCACTTGACCTTAGAATATGGTTCATTCAACTGGTCAGAAACTTATGCGAATTATTTCCAAAGAAAAAACATTTTGTGTCAAATGCTATATTACTTGAAGTTTATAAGTAACGCGATTATGCTCTACTATTTAAACCTTCAAATCATCCAATGTCCAAACACGATCCAAACTATTGTCCAGACGTGTGATCATTAATATCTGGATAGCCAGGAGAAATGCGATTAAAGTATTTAGCATAGAACATACAAATTTTCAAGGTGTGGACTTTTTTATTTTAAGAAGTTGAACTAAAATTTCACTGCACGAATTTGATATATTTATGTTGAGAGATTTACCAAATAAAATATCGGCTAATGATGATCTTACAGTTGTAATTACAAAATATAGGAATGTATCTAGGTATCGTAGAGAATAGGAGACTAACTTACTATCTGAATGATATGTTATTTGTTATAAAGCTTATCCTGAGGCGGTGCATATTTGTAGCTCAAGAGGATGATTTCCGTAAAATTGAGTTCCCTCAGCCGAACGGTTTGATCGTGAAGCCCTCATTATCTTCCTAAATAACATCACCGGATCAAAATTTGGATAAAAATAAGCTGCGGCCGAAAGAAACTTTACATCAGGTAAAAGAGTTACACTGTTCATCTTCTGCACGAACACCAATTCACTGTCAAACTTCACAATATATCTTCGCTTACATCAGTGCTGATGTCTATAAAAAAATAAAGGCTTCATGGCTAGACTATCCTGCTTATAAAACTCGTTACCAGCAAAATTTATCCTGTTCATGGTCCCGAATAAAAGCTAGGATGTATATTGATAAGCAATTGGAAACTAAGACAAAATAATTGTCAAGATCTCCTTGACTTTCATTTGTTTTCTAAATGACAGACCCATCACTCATGCAAGTTAATAACTCATTTTTGTTTACTTTGAAAATCAGACAATCTTCCAGAAGTTGATCAGAAACAACATATATCGTCGATTAAATCAAATCCGATATTTGGGAGATTATACACCATTACCTTAGATGGAACATTAAAAGTATGGCAATTGATAACACCTTTACCAATTGGTATACAAATACAAAAACTGGACATTTTTCAAAGGGATAAATCAAATTTACGTGTATATTTCACACGTTTTCCATTTGAAATTATTAATAATACTGACATCTATTGTATTTATACAGCTAAGAATTACTCACTTCCCGAAGTAGGAAAAACTGATGTTAATTGTGTAACTAATTCTTGCTATTACAATGCAATCTGTGCTGAAGTGACTAATCCAGGTGATACTTATTCTATGTTCGATTTCATAACAACACGTTATTTTGATTCAGCTTATTTAAATCATGAGAATACAACTTTGCTTAAAGATATTTGTATTGGCTTAACAAATATAAGCATATTAAATAAACATTTTGAAAAAACACCCATGATTGAACAAATATTTCTAACAATAACCACTGATCCTGTTGAGCAAGAAGGCCTTTACTTAAAAGTATGGCAAACAATATTTGATTACAATATGGGAAATGAATATCATTTCAGAAACTCTAACGGTTTGAAACGAACATCTATAAAAACACTGCAGCGTTTACAAATGTTAGTTGATAGTGGAGACACTGGTATCGTCAGTTTAAAATGTGGTCTACAATTGATAAATACACTTAGATTACCATATCCAACCGGATCAAGAATCTCTAAAGCTGTTTGTAGAATAGTCAGTATTCCGTCAAATGGTGATATTTTATTGACAATCAATAATAGTATATATTTACTTCACTATAAAACATTGAATAAGTATTTTCGATTAAGATCTTATTTATTAAATTTAATGAATCGATCTATTGAAAATAAGATGATTCCACATATATTACAAAATGTTATAAGAAAGAGAGAATGGAATATAGATGGATTAAGAAAAATGAATGATGTAACTTTGTCTATGGTAAGTTTTTCTTTCTATTGATAATGAATGTTCAATATATGTTACTGATTATCTATTCAAAAACTGGCTACATTTTGCTTTGTTTAACTTCTGGCTTATATAAATAGGCGTTTGGTAGGGTAATAATTACTTTAAATGCAATCTAACATCAATCATACAAACTTCAAGTTAAAGCTCGTATTATCTACTGAAGCTAAACTCTTTCTGAAATCTTCCACTACTTGACAGCTCAATATTAGGAAATCGAAAATGATATTTTATCGAACAGTTTATTTCCGACATAAACAGTGTGCATGTATGCAAACTATAAGACAAAAAACATCGAATAGATTATTCAAGAGTTCATTTGAATGTTTGATATTTCATGAAATCCCACACTAATATAGACTAGTCAGAAGTATTTATGTGACGTTTAAGGGTTTACAAAATATGGGAAATTCTTATATTGTGATTTAGAACAACATATACAAGCTAACAATATTGTTTTCGATTAGATCCTCATCAGGCTTCATTCTAGTATACAGTAATTTTATATGTAAATACGAAATTATTAAACCAGTCAAGGCAGTTTATGAGTCAATGATAACAGTGGAATAGATTACATAAATAAACATAATAAGTGAAAAGTACAAATTGGTAGTGTGATGACAGGTGTACTAGTTGTGATAAGAATAATAAAGGCTTGAATCAATGTTACATAATGAGAAACAGGTCAATGATTAGAAAAATATAGACACTGAAATAACATTCGTAAAAATTATAAGACTACGTAATAAGAAATGTTTAGATAATTGGACCGTAAAACGTATATTGGAGAGAAAGAAATGATAGGAGGGGATGAAGAGAAATAAACGAGGAAAGAGTATGGAAAGCAATAATAAATAACATCATTTTTTAAGGCCAAGGGAGAGATAAAGGTGTTAAAAATTTCTTACGAACACAAAGACTTCGATTGTTGGCTCGAATTCCTATAACTTCTGCTATGTGTAAAGGACGAGATCGAACGCCATAAGGAAAACTAGTAAGAATATGATAAATAACTTTAAATGACTTATTTCTGTTTACTACTTGACCGCTATCGATCAAGTGTAATAGAACAGAGTTGCGTATTGCTTTGACGATACCCTTTCCTAACGACGAAGGGAGGTGTTTACTAATTCTTTGGCTCAGTTCTCTGGTAGTGCGCCAAATATAGCTTTCTCCACATGAGCAGCTGAATTCGTAGGTATACGAGGAAGTGGCATAACCAGGTAACTTATCCTTTAGTTGAGGAATCACCATAGATTGAGTTGAGTACGATAGACAGATGTTACTTGCACTAAACGTTCTCTTTACTGCTCTAGTCGGTCTATCACGTAGCCTATATTTTTATAGCTGAACAATGTAAAAAAATATTGAAAATGTGTTATTGAAGTTTGCGTGTATTATTAATGAAAGGATCGATGTTCATTAGATGACATAGACATTTGAGAAACCATAAAAAATTATTACTCAAATGATTATATAGCTTATTCAATAGGGGTTGATTATAATTTACCAGTGCTAGTTTAGCTGACCTTCCTCATAAAATAATGTTGTTGTTCTAATGAACTGATCTTAGCACATAATTTCCAACTGATAGTACAGTAATTCAACGTTAATGATAACAAACATATTCACACTAAATTTTGGTAAACGCTTCAAGGTCAGAAAACTTTTTTATCAGAGTTGACTGAACTGTTTTTCATAGGAAAGAAGTTCACAGGCAGTGATGGAGTATAATGATTATTTCATTTAATCTATGGGTAACATAATGGCATATGCTAAGATAATCGTTATTGTATATCGATGAATGCTAATACAAATTTTCCATAGTGCAGATAATAAAGATTTGGTAATTGTGAGACTAAAAGTTTTCTTACGCTTTCGTGCTTGAAGAACACATGGGCTAGCTATTTTCTCACAGAAATAATATGAAACGCATCAGATGAAACCATCAGACTATTTCACTTAGAATTCATGAAAAAACATTTTTGACAAGTTGATAATATTATTATGTCCACTACTTTGGAACCTCTCTTAGCCTATGTACATCCCAAACTGCTAAAAATATGACGACCGAACTGACCAGGTATGTAAACTCCGTATAGGAGGTATATGGATGATATGCTAGTCATATTTGATAGGTATTTCTGTGTGATTTGATAATAAAATAGACTCAATAGTGCACAGAACCATATTCTACTTATTTATAAAGAAGAAAATAATGACTGATTACCATTTCCAAATATACTTTTGAATCAAGGGAGGAAAGGATTATAAAACGACCAGTTTATCTAAAGCCGATCAGGACTGGGAAATATCTAAACTTTCGCAGTTTCTGTTTGTGAGGACGATCAACAGGTGAACTTGAGGAAAGTCTAAGAAGCCCAGAAGGAGCCGAACGTATTCCATCTAATCAGATTTTGGAAGAATATTCCAGAATCACTACGTGTGGCTTTCCTATTGGACAAAGGATAATACCCCCCTGTGCGTGGATTGGATAACTATAATGATGATTTCGTTTTTACTAATAACTATAAATACCTTACAGTCTTTTTTTTACCACAATTGACTCTGTTTGGAATAAGATTTCTTACATTTGCATTCTGTCTTCTCATTTTGCGACTTGAGAAGGTTCTAGCATTCGAGTGCTCAAGTTATACGCGATATACTAGAATCTATGTTCCAGATATAACAACTGGCGACGGAGTTATATTATCCAGATGTCATTTATCTTTGAACAATTTGAAGCCTAGCTGAAGCATCAAGAAAAAGTTTCAAATGGTTCCAGGTTCGTATTATAGAAAACCTAACCCAACAATTGAACCTAAATCAAAATGAAGTTACAGATAAATCTTTCGAATCTCATGTCGACCAGAATAATAATTCTATCCATGAATTTAACTTCCATGGTTCGGCTGGCATCACGTTGGAATCGTGATTCAAGAAATACGATTTGTTCAAGGTCGACCTCAGAAAACTTGTTTGCGCCGCCAAGGTCAGAATACCCCAGAAGGCTTGGCACGACTTAGCATGAACGCTTCAGTAATTTCATCCTTTGAAAGAATCAAAAAGATTTTTTCTTTTGATAAAACGGTTGATATTTTGTCGCAAATCTTTGCTGAAAAGTTATCCTTGTTCAATATTCGTTATCAGTGTCTCAAGATAACAAAAGCAGGTGATGATGACTGGGTGGGACATACCGGTTTAGTAAGCCGCAAATGTGAACTTTTCCCATTGGGCAGCACCAACACTAATTGTTAAAAAGCCTAATGGAAGTATCTGGCTATGCGCAGGTTACTCTACTGGAATAAATGAAGCACTTGAGGCCCATCAGTACCCTTTGCCGTTACCAGAAAACGTACTTGCGAAACCGATGGTGGGGAAGTATTTTGCAAAACTGGACCTATCAGAAGCTTATCTAAAGATTCCAGTAGTGAAAGAGTGTAAGCACTACTTGACAATAAACACTCATAATGGGTCGTCCCGACACAACAGACTTCCGTTTGGAGTAAAGACTGCCCCTTCAATCTTCCAACAAGTTATGCATATTATGCTACAAGATATTTCTTGTACTGCGGCCTATTTCGATGACATACTAACCATGAGTACAGACTATGCTGACTTAGAGAAGTTGGATACGGTTCTTAGATGCATAGTAGATTATGCATTCACATTACGTGCTGAAAAATGTGATTTATACATGGAGCAAGTCCGCTATTTGAGATTCATAATCGATAAGAACGGAAGAAAACCTGATCCTGAAAACGTCGAGGCTATCAAGTCCATGCCTACACCGACTGATATATCAACTTTACGTTCTTTCTTGGGAATGGTTGGTCATTATGGCGTTTTTCTTCCACATCTGCATCTCCTCGGTGCTCCTAATAATAAGTTACTGGAAAAGGATACCAAATGTTTCGGGTCAACCGAATGGCAAGAAGCATTCCTAAAACTAAAACAGCTCCTACCATCAAACCTTCTGCTAACACACTATGATCCAGATCTTCCAATTATAGTCGCAGCAAATGCGTCAAACTACGGAATCGGAGCAGTAATTTCACATACTTACCCTGACGGGTCTGAGAAGGCGATCGCCCATGCTACACGATCACTGATTATGACAGAAAGGAAATTTCATAAGATGCTGTGTGATGGACCTTTCACCTTAATAACAGACCCAAAATCTCTACTGAGTTTTTGGATCCAAGAAAGGTATCCCTGTATATACAGCAAACCGTCTATAGAGATGGGCAACTACACTGCTGGGCTATGATTTCAAGATGAAGTATCAACCAACAACGGACTTTGGACAGGCAGATGCCCTCTCAAGATTATTTAGTTCCCATGCCAACAAGAAGAGGAGGTGCTTGTAGCTGCCGTAGATGTTGAGGCTGAGGTGTACACAGTATCCGGACTTCCGGTCACATTCGAAGCCATTAAAGAAAATAGTGATAAGGATAATGCGTTGAAGGTTATTTGCCACTGCACACTCAAAAAGTGACATTCATCTAGACTACGTGGAGAGCTCTTACAATATTTCCGTCGACGAGATTCTTTGACATGTGTCGATCCCTGCATTATGTTTGACCATCGTATTGTTATATCCAGAAATCTTCGACAACAAGTCCTTAAGCAGTTCCATAGCGGGCACCCGGGGATAAGTAAAATTAAGTCCTTAGCTCGGAGCTATGCATATTGGCCGCCAATGGACCATGATATAGAACAAGAATGTCGCAGTTGTTCGTCCTGTTTAGAGGCAGCTAAGAACCCAACTAAGGCTGAACCACAATTATGGCCAAAACCAGACGGTCCTTGGCAAAGAATACACGCTGATATCGTCGGTCCAATACAAGACAGAAATTACTTGGTTGTTGTCGACGCGTTCACCAAATGGCCAGAAGTATATAACATGCCGAAAATGGCATCAGAGAGTACAGTAAGATTGTCAGGACTGTTAACTTTTTTAAGTTTCCAGAGATCTTAGTGACTAACAACGGCACTCAGTTCATGTCATCTGTTTTTAAACAGTTTTGCAGTGAAAAATGGATATCGCATCTACAGTCTCCCTCTCACCATCCTCAGTCGAAAGTTTCGAAATCTGGGCTATGAACATTGAAGATGATGAGGATTTTAATATTGTGGCCTGTTTCCTTACATTCATCGGAAAAGAAGCATACAGCTTAATACAGACTTTGGCGTTTCCAGACAAGCCAGTTTCAATCCCTTATCCAGTTGTCAAGCAACTACTGCTGGAACATGTAAAGTATACAAATTTCGAAAGCAGTAAAGGAGAAAAGATTCAAAAAATGATTCGTTAGGACACCGGGAACTCTACTACTTTACTACATCGTCCCGGTCCAATATGTAATCAAGGTTATTCAGATAACAATTCATTGAGTTGTGTAAAAGTTCACGAAGATGAGCACAAGTTTGATAAATGCTTGTTCTATGGCAAGTTTCACCTACGTAATTCGTGTGTATTTCGTAATTCTAAATGCTTTAACTGTGGTGAAACTGGACACATTCAGTCAGTTTGCAATACCATGATTCATTTCGCCGAAACTAATGCTACAATTAGTGATTGTACTAAGTTGGATGTTTCTAATGATCACTTATCTTTATTCAAGACTTCTAGAAGCGGTATAACGTCACAGAGCAGTCCAGAGTTGAACAAAACCTAGAATCACTGTGCGACAAATGTTACTGATCAACCAACTTCTTGTCATATTACTCGTGTTACTGTACCAGATGTGATTTGTCATAATGATTCACATGTGTCTGATGAAAGTTCTGAAAACTCTGAGAATAATATGTTAAATGAGTCAAATCATAATCAAAAACTAGATTCAGTTTTGGTAGATGCTGATCTTCCTGATGACCCATTATTCTTTAATGAAACTCTTGATAAATTTGATGTAAGTATTTCAGAAAAATCAAATTCTGATATTTTATTAAATGTTATTCATCGTCACCATGGAAGTAACCAGAAAGTCGATCGGACAAATCAAGGGTGGAAAAGCAGTAGGATCAGACAACATACCATCTGAAGCAATAAAGTCAGACATTGAAGTAACTGCAAAGATGCTTCACATCCTATTCAGAAAGATTCGGAAGAAAGAACAAGTGCAGACAGACTGAATAGAAGGACACCTCATCAAGATACCAAAGAAAGGAGATCTGAGCAAATATGAGAGCTACAGTGGCATCACGCAACTAACGGTACCGAGAAAAGCTTTCAACAGAGTGTTGTTGAATCGAATGAAAGATTCGGTAGACGCCCAACTTTGAGATCAACAGGTTGGATTCCGTAATGATCGACCGTGTACCAACCGAATCGCAACATTACTGATCACACTTGAAAAACCCACAGATACATTCCGAGTGAAGACCAGTGTTAGAAAAGGCCACCCACTCTCGTCCTTTCTCTTCCTTCTTGTGATCGATTGAGTTATGAAGACATCTACATCTCAGAGGAAGCACCGAACACAATCGACAGCACGGATACAGCTGGACGATCTAGACTACTATGATAATCAGAAGAATTCGAATTGTAGTATAAACTAGTAATCCCAGGAATAACGCAATGTAATCAAGAAGTATTAGATGAGCCCGAACGAATGTATTGTATTTGGAATTCAAAATTACAACAGTCATCAATACGAAGAAGTCATTGATTTATTTAAACATCACAACTACCCAGATGACCTAGCTCTTCTATCCCATACACACCAACAAATGCAGGTGAGGACAGACAGCGTAGCAGCATCTTCTGCACCAGTAGGCTTCAACATACACAAGGGAAAAAGTAAGATCCTAAAATACAACACAACGAGCACCAACGAAACCACGCTTGATAGAGAAGCTATGGAAGAGTTGGTAAGCTTCATGTATCTCAGCAGTATCATTGATAAACAAGGAGGATCTGATGCAAATGTCAAGGCAAGGATCAGCAAAGCAAGATCAGCATTTCTACATTTGAACAACATAGGAAACTCAAAGCAATTGTCAGCTAACGTCAAAGTCAGAATCTTCAATACGAACGTCAGGAAAATGTTATTGTACGGAGCTGAAACTTGGAGAACTACTACAACCATCATCGAAAGTGTACAAGTATTTGTGAACAATCATCTACGCAAGATACTCAACGTCCGTTGTTCGGATACTATTATCAACAATCTACTATGGGAGAGAATAAACGAGTTTCCAGCTGAAGAAGAATTTAGGAGAAGACGCTGAAGGTGGATAGGATATACATTGAGGAAATCAACAAACTGTAACATCTTCGTAAGATCCGTTACACAACTTGTTGGAATTATTTCACTCGTACACATAACGTCAGTTTTAAGTGTTGGAATTTTAATTATTTGGTCAAACACAAGTGACGTATGCTAATTCTACTAACCAATATTTTATTGAATGGTATGGAAGTTTTCTTCAAATTCAGCTGGAATCGTATAGACTTCTTCTTTTCACCCATAGCCCAACTTTAAAATATCTATAACTGATGTTTGTATAACACAATGGAGATATAACTGATTTTACTCTTTGTAGTCTACAAATTCCATTCATTACAAACATGCATACTGACAAAACAACTTTCCACCATTTTATTGATCCCATACTTCAATTCTTTTAAATGTTAATTATCTTTATTTATTATCATGCAATGTATGCCAGTTAGTTGACAGACATTAAATAAAATGTTTTCTTATATTTTAACATACAATGTTAGCATATTACTAAATCACATGTTATATGTTGAGTAAGTCTAGGTATCCATCAATAAATTTAAGATGTTTAGTTACTCATCAACATGTCAACCTCCACATATTTGAAACCTATAACTTGATAACTTAAGAAATGGCAATAATCCAAGTGAATAAATCATAAATATATGAGTAAAACACTGACATTAGAAAATTGGCTGTTATCATCCAGTTAATAAATTGGATTTATATTATGTTATTTTTAGTAAAGCAAACTAATCATACAAATTCTTTACGAAAAAAATTGACTACTAATTCATAAGAATGCAAAATGCCTTAAATATATTTCATATGAGGATTAATGATTAAAAACAAACAAATAAAAATTATATTCAATAATTGGTGTTAAGTATATGAAAATGTCTATTTTAATGTAGAGTTTTGTTGAATAAATCAGGAATGGCGTTATCAGAAAGGGTTTTGTGGTGATTTTAGTAATTCTATAGAGTTGAGATCATGAGTCAGTTGAAGCTAGACCACTATGGAAAACCTGGAAGCACTGGACGGCTGTCTCATCCTATTATGGGACTCTTCAGCAGTGCGCTTCCACGATCCCGCCTCGCGTGATTCGAACCCAGGACCTACCAGTGGAGTTCAACCAGGTCTGTTAGGAGATATCAACTCACTGATGACATTGGTGAATGGTTGCTCATTTCGTGGATTGGTTGAAGTTAGACATTAACACAGTTGAATGCCGGCCTGCTCAGTGGTCTATCAGTTTAGACGCTTGCTGAGGAGCCTGAAGGCATGAGTTCGTTTCAGTTAATATCGCCGAGTCGCACTTTTAACGAGTCCTCGTTTCTAGTGCTTTTCTAACCAAAATCAACCCTAATGTAGAACTTCAAACTCAAGAATTTACAAATCACCTCATGAGGAATTTCTCAGAGTTATATATTCTGATTATATAATCAAATATTTTCTCAATGGGAGTATTAGCAACTGTAGATTCAACTCGCCTACTTTTCATGACTGGATTTTTAACACTTAAATCCTGACAAACCGTAATTATATAGTTGTTATTTTGTATTAGATTTCAAACTGTTATTTCCTAAGCTGTTTATGGTTGGTGCAAAGTTTTGAAACAAAGTGAATTCACGTTACTCTGAAAATTTGGTTCTTTTATTATTGACAGTTAAATTCTGCCTTCTTTGTTACACTTAACTAACAATCACTTTTAGAAACTTAAATTGTTTTAGCCTTTCACCGAAATAAGTAGAAAGTAGGATTCACTGAAAAATTCCAATTTGACGTAAAAAGGGCGCAGTTACTGAATATCCTAGACTAATAACTGTCAATCCTAGACTAATAAATAATTGTCCTGTTTTTATTTATATATTCACAGTAATACTAAATCATGATCGATCCTAGAAGTGACTGAGTTGCATTCACTCCAATCTTCTGATCATTAAAATGACTCACATGACTAGTATATTGGAGAAGTGAAATAATTTTTATTTACACCGGATTATGTAAATAATCCTATTTTTATCAATGATGATGAGAGATTTTTAAATTTTTAAATATTTATTTCAGTGCACCAAACAACAGTTCTACTGTTTATTAGTTAATTTCTAGTTTTATGCGTAATCATAAAGTGTTGTGTATATTTTTTCAAACTTTGAATAGGTTTGCAACATTCGCCAACCAGTAGACCATTCACTTGAAGAAAAGCTAACAGCACAAAATTTATCCGAGAAATCAAAAATTTTTACTAAACTCAAAGAAAGAGATATAGATTTAAAGGAAATATCACAAATCAAATTTGCAAAGACTCTTTCAAAACGCCATTACCATATTGATTACGCTTCAACGCAAGAGGCTAGACGAATCGCTTTTAACAATTACTATGAAAAGATATTATCTAGACAATGTTTAAACTTAACTTCATACTCGAAAGAATTAAACAATGAAGAGGATGAAGAAATCACTTTATTAAAAGAGCGATTGTTAACTACGGAGCAAACGTATTCACAAATTCAAATTGAAGCATCAGTCAAGAAGAGACTAGTAAAAACAAGTAAACAAAAACTTATAAAATACCATAGAACTGGTAAAAAGCAAAAATTGCCACAACCAAGTGAAGATCTTTCTTTAGTAAAACATCAAGAGACTATTAAATTACCGGTAATTACTGATAATAAAGAGTCGGATTTACTTATTAATCAAAGAACAAATGGATTTTTTCCAAGAGCAATTCTACTTGAAAGTGGACGTTCAAAGTATGGCTGGGCGCCTAATTCTTTACTTCTTGGCAAATATTATTCAAGATTATCTCACTCAGGAGTAGATGATAAAAAAAATATGAATGAATTCAACTGGGCTGACGCTGAAGCAAGATCAGCTAGGTCAAGTATTAACGGATTGGAAAGTACACTAACTTCGGACTCTAGTATAGGTTGGATAGTGGAATCAGACAAAGAATTAACAATGTTCAGTAAAGAAATGAGTGACGGGGATATAATAGATGAGAATACAGATAAAAAGTTGCTTGCAAGTAGATTTGTGGATATAGACAAATCAATGGATCCTATAGTTAGTTTGTCAACGTTACAAAATGAAATAAGTACTGAAATGGAACGAAGTCAAATGTCTATAACTGAAAAGTCAACACCGTCGTCAAAGAAACGTAATGTAATAGCCAAAACTGATCTTAAGCAATCTTATTTGAAGGAAACAGATTTATTGTCTAATTTAATTGAAAGACAAGCACCTGGTCGTCCAAAATACGAACGAGAAAATACTATTTTCTTGACAGAATTCACAAATACAGATTCTCCAGGGAAAATCGACATATTTTTACTGCCTGAGTTCTTGCAAAGTTTTAGAAATTCTAGATGGTTGTCTATTATGGGATTACTAAATGGTCAAGAACCTGAAGGATGGTCTGACTTTAATGCAGGTTCCAACCTTGACTGCTTTATTCAGTGGCTGTTTTGGACAAATATTATACCAAAACTATGCTCACAAGCAACTTTACCATGTATAGAGGATGAAGATCCGTATCTTTGTCAGACTATTTCACAATTTTGTACAGATTTTAAAACACTGTTCACAGATCATCAGTTATCTGTCAAGTACATTCCCAAACTACATCATTGCCTGACAGGATGCATAATTAATGAATTGGGAAAAACAATAGAATTCAAAGGATGGAAAATGTTGGAAGCAGTGACCACACTTTTGATTACATTTGGTTTCCATGATATTGATACAGTAGTTATCTTATTAGTTTTGTATGTGAAAGTCCTACTGACCACCGAGAAAGATGATCCACACTATCCAGAAGAAATAAAAAATGCTAATTTAACACACTATATTCATCGTTCATTAGAGTCCCTTGGATTTCAAATTAAATATTGTAATTATCTTGAAGAAGAGCTAAGTAAACTAGAAAATATCGAAGGAAATGTGAAAATCAATCCACCAAAAGAAGTTATCCATCTACATGACTGTATTCATTTGGTGAAAAACATTGAAACACTGAACTGCTGGATTAAATTTTACAGATTATTATCTGTGTGGCTTGAGAATTGGTTCAGACAAAGCAATGAAATAACATCGAAGGTTTGTTGAAACTTGACCACGTTCAAACACAGTTTTCCGTTTATTCATTTTGTGTCGGTTGTTTGAATCTTCCTATTGATGTTTCGAACTGGAACTGACCAGTATCTTATTAGTATACGTGCATCCTATGCGGATTACCTCGATATTGCCTCTAATCACAAGTACTATAATCAGATATGGATGGTGGCTAGAAGTGGGATCCAGGGCGCGCGTTTTGTCCTAATTGGGACTTGTCAGCCGGATGTACCATCATCTAGGAGTTGGTGTTCACTTTCGGACTCGACCCCAGTACAGTTAGCTTCAAACACCATCGCGTTATCTATTTCGCTAGTGTTATTAAATGCGATGGCATTTGAAACGGACAACTGGGTTCGAGG
>NW_017386059.1:260925-274991 GCF_000237925.1 Schistosoma mansoni
TCAGGATTGTCAGGTCCTTTTCTGAGCATATCTCTATGATCAACTGCAGACACTCATAGAACTGATCTTTATCGTCTTCATTGCCATAATTGATGGGTGCATAACACTGGATAACATTCATTGTGATTCCCTCCTTCTTTGTTTTGAAATATGATTTGATGATCCTAGATTCATGAGATTCCTATCCAAAAAGTGTTTCTCGTGCTTTCATTAACACGATCAATGCAACTCGTTGTGCCTACAAAAAGTTTTCATCTTAATGACCAGGCTACAAAATCATTTTTCCGTATCTTTTCAGTCCATCTTGGGTTAGAAGGTTTTCGCTGATTCCGAGCACCGCCATGTTGTATCTTCTCACTCCCGTAGCTATTTGACTGGTTCTTCCGGTTTCTCATATTGTTCGAACATTCCATGTATCTATATAAATTGTTTCTCTGGTTGTTAGAAGGGGCATCAGCCTCGTGACGTCCGGAAAATCTCGGGTTTCATCATGAGGCGTCATAATTCTTCCTTATACTGGGAGGACCCAGTTTAAATGGTTTAATTATTTTAATCTGTTTAGCGTCCTTTAGCAAGGTGTTTTTCTATGAGATGGGGATGCTGATGTCATACCCAATTCTACTCTTTCACTGGGGCTTGTGACCGGCAGTGAACGTAGAAAGGTACGGACTGTTATTTCTGCTTCAGATAACTTTTGATTAAAAATCTAAATCAGACATTGTTAAATAAAATCATCCTGATATCGGAATCACCGGAATATGTATCCACTCAACATTAGAATACTTTGATATAAAACATGTTTATGAAAAATGAATTACTTTATAGATTTCGTGGATGACTGTTATTACTAAAACAAAAAATCTGAATGATTGTAATAGGTTGATTATATAAATATAATCGTTGACTAAATTTCGATCTGGCTCACTTTTAGTATAACATATGACTATTTTAGTCGTCTGACTTGTTTGAAACATACCAGCCGGTTATTCTAACGTAACATAGAACCTGGGGCATGTGCACATCGGTTCAATTTGCTATCGAATGATTGATTAGGTTTTGGTGCAGAATACATTGTATCATTATTTTTCAATTTACGCAAACTGTCTGTATAGCTCCGTGATTGATGATTTCATTATAAGTGATCTACAGATACTGAATAAAATCTGCTGCAGACAGATTGACTCAAGAAAACTTAGTCATTAAAATAGCTATTTAAGTGTTCAATTGATTATTATCTTTAGGTGGTCCACATTAAAGTTAGTTGCATTGAATTCAACTAATTATAATTTTTCATTGACTTTTAATATTTTTTCTATCAGTTTGCTTACAACTTGAAAAAAGTCTACAAACTTTTCTCATCACGTTACTTTCTCGTGTTCATAAAAATCTTTGGATAGAAAACAGAACATGAATTTGTATAGATTTCTTATAATCTACAGATGATCACTAATAGTTTATGATATTTATAAAATTGAATACAGCATTATGATTAGCAGTAAAATAGAAGACTCATGTTTCATCCTATTCAGAACTCGTCAGCTGGTTAAACCTATTCTGAAATGTTGACATTTACACTCGAAACCACTACTCATCACTTTAAAAGTCAATGTATTTTTAACCCAGCTATTGAGTCATGATGGTCATTAGCGTATTCAGCAGCTATTGCGTATCAATAATTACTTATTAGAGTGTTTTCCTTTCCGCTAGCAAACAACTCTTTGAATCATTGAGGTACATGAATTTATCACAAATTAACAATAACTTTAAGGTTTCAACTCATTATGTTATTTGCAAATCAAGTAATTTTCTACTGTTACAACAATGGTTAAAATATCCAGTCTATGGGATCTAATATCTTTAAAAAAGCATTAATTAAAGCTATTCAATTCATTAAACAGTTTCTTATTATTTCAAATGATCAATGAATTTCTACCTTGTATTATTCATCTAGAATAAATCTCCCAAACTCGGAAATCAATTAAAAAGTATTCTACATACAACAAATAATTCAACAATTAAAATTAAATCTATAAATAGAGAAGTGAAATGGTCAAAAAATGCCAATGAGGTTCGTGAAGAATTTATTACAAACGATGGTATACAAGCTTTAAATACGTTTGTTAATTGGTGTCATGAACAAAGATTATTGAAATTGCGTGAACAAGCTAAAGCAGAACAATTACATATTGATAAATTGAAACAACATATTAATGAGACTGAAAAAGAAACTGTCATTCAAATGAAAAATGGTAACAATGATGACGATATTCAACAGCATAAAGTGGTTATGCTATTACCACCATTGAATGAATTAGAAAGATGTGTTGTACGTTTAGGTGAATCATATGTAACTGAAAGACGTAAATGTTGTGTAAGTTATATCTATTAATTAACAAGCAGTAAATCCTATTTACTAAATACAATAAATCTATGCTCCTTTACTTAGTGTAATCCATTTAATAAGTGCGTACGTTAATATAGTTGTGTTTGAACCACACTTTAGATGTAAAGACAAACAATACTACTACCCGGTTAACAAAACTAACATAGGTAAAGCTAACTTTGAACCTGTGATCTAATAATTGGTGCGAAGTAATTTAATGATTCAGTAAAAGGCTTGGTTTGACAATATACAATTTCTATTTTGTATTAATAATAACAACGTAGTTAACGTTGACAAAAAAAAGAATCATATTGATCAAGTAATTTTTCAATGAATCCATTTTTTTTAGAATTTACAGCTGCATTATTTGTGCAAATAAACCTGTAGCTCTTCTGGGCTTAATGCTACTTCCATGTCCGGATAAATAAGGAGGATTACACTGATGATGTAAATGAAAGCACGAGAAACACTTTTTGGATAGGAATCTCATGAATCTAGGATCATCAAATCATATTTCAAAACAAAGAAGGAGGGAATCACAATGAATGTTATCCAGTGTTATGCACCCATCAATTATGGAAATGAAGACGATAAAGATCAGTTCTATGAGTGTCTGCAGTTGATCATAGAGATATGCTCAGAAAAGGACCTGACAATCCTGATGGAACGCCTAAATGCCACAGTCGGAATGGATAACATTATGTATAGAGATATCATGGGACAAACCATATCTGGTTCAATAACATGAGAAATCCGATAAGTTTGTTGGTTAAAAATTTTCGTCTCACAATGATTCTGAGTTTCATTTAACTCTGGACTGCTATGTGACGTTATACCACTTCTAGATAAAGATAACTGATCATTAGAAGCATCCATCTTAGCATTACTTTCAGCGAAATGAAGCATGGTATTGCAAACTGACTGAATGTGTCCAGTTTCACCACAGTTAAAGCATTTAGAATTACGAAATACACACGAATTACATGGGTGAAACTTGCCACAGAACACGCATTTACTAAACTCGTGCTCATCTTCATGGACTGTTTCACAGCTCAATGAAGTATTATCTGAATAACTTTGATTACGCACCGAACTGCGACGACTTAGTAAAGTAGTGGAATTTCTGATCTTCTGTCGGGTCATTTTATCGAATTTTTCTCTCTTACCGCATTCAGAATTTGTATACTTTACATGATCCAACAGTAGTTGCTTGAGAGTTGCATAGGGGAATGAAATTGGTTTGTCTGGAAGTGCCAAAGCCCTTATAAGGCTGTATGCTTCTTTTCCGATGAATGTAAGGAAATGGGCCACAATATTAAAATCTTCATCGTTTTCCTTGGTCATAGCCCAGATTTCGAAACTCCCCATGTACTCCTCAAAAGCATTAAAACCTGAATTTATATCCAACCGTTCCATTACAGGCTCAATCGCGAAGCCCATATGATGATCAGAAGTATTTGAATTGTAGTATATACTAGTAATCCCAGGAATAACGCAATGTAATCAAGAAGTATTAGATGAGCCCGAACGAATGTATTGTATTTGGAATTCAAAATTACAACAGTCATCAATACGAAGAAGTCATTGATTTATTTAAACATCACAACTACCCAGATGACCTAGCTCTTCTATCCCATACACACCAACAAATGCAGGTGAGGACAGACAGCGTAGCAGCATCTTCTGCACCAGTAGGCTTCAACATACACAAGGGAAAAAGTAAGATCCTAAAATACAACACAACGAGCACCAACGAAACCACGCTTGATAGAGAAGCTATGGAAGAGTTGGTAAGCTTCATGTATCTCAGCAGTATCATTGATAAACAAGGAGGATCTGATGCAAATGTCAAGGCAAGGATCAGCAAAGCAAGATCAGCATTTCTACATTTGAACAACATAGGAAACTCAAAGCAATTGTCAGCTAACGTCAAAGTCAGAATCTTCAATACGAACGTCAGGAAAATGTTATTGTACGGAGCTGAAACTTGGAGAACTACTACAACCATCATCGAAAGTGTACAAGTATTTGTGAACAATCATCTACGCAAGATACTCAACGTCCGTTGTTCGGATACTATTATCAACAATCTACTATGGGAGAGAATAAACGAGTTTCCAGCTGAAGAAGAATTTAGGAGAAGACGCTGAAGGTGGATAGGATATACATTGAGGAAATCAACAAACTGTAACATCTTCGTAAGATCCGTTACACAACTTGTTGGAATTATTTCACTCGTACACATAACGTCAGTTTTAAGTGTTGGAATTTTAATTATTTGGTCAAACACAAGTGACGTATGCTAATTCTACTAACCAATATTTTATTGAATGGTATGGAAGTTTTCTTCAAATTCAGCTGGAATCGTATAGACTTCTTCTTTTCACCCATAGCCCAACTTTAAAATATCTATAACTGATGTTTGTATAACACAATGGAGATATAACTGATTTTACTCTTTGTAGTCTACAAATTCCATTCATTACAAACATGCATACTGACAAAACAACTTTCCACCATTTTATTGATCCCATACTTCAATTCTTTTAAATGTTAATTATCTTTATTTATTATCATGCAATGTATGCCAGTTAGTTGACAGACATTAAATAAAATGTTTTCTTATATTTTAACATACAATGTTAGCATATTACTAAATCACATGTTATATGTTGAGTAAGTCTAGGTATCCATCAATAAATTTAAGATGTTTAGTTACTCATCAACATGTCAACCTCCACATATTTGAAACCTATAACTTGATAACTTAAGAAATGGCAATAATCCAAGTGAATAAATCATAAATATATGAGTAAAACACTGACATTAGAAAATTGGCTGTTATCATCCAGTTAATAAATTGGATTTATATTATGTTATTTTTAGTAAAGCAAACTAATCATACAAATTCTTTACGAAAAAGATTGACTACTAATTCATAAGAATGCAAAATGCCTTAAATATATTTCATATGAGGATTAATGATTAAAAACAAACAAATAAAAATTATATTCAATAATTGGTGTTAAGTATATGAAAATGTCTATTTTAATGTAGAGTTTTGTTGAATAAATCAGGAATGGCGTTATCAGAAAGGGTTTTGTGGTGATTTTAGTAATTCTATAGAGTTGAGATCATGAGTCAGTTGAAGCTAGACCACTATGGAAAACCTGGAAGCACTGGACGGCTGTCTCATCCTATTATGGGACTCTTCAGCAGTGTAATTGTCCTAAATTTTTCATGTCTTTAGTTTATTTGAACATTTTGTCCATATTCTTGATTTTTCATAGGTCATGTTTTATTTTCCTACCTACACAATGCTGAACAAGTTTTAAAATTATTCTATTTCCTTTTAAAATATAATATTGGTCATACTGTTGAGTATGGTTGAGACAAATGTGCTCACTAGTGACCATCTTCGAGGGGAAATTTCCTAGGTTCTGGTGAGAAGCTGCAACCAGTGGAGCCAATCTGTGTGAATTGTGAGGCGGTTACTCACCGAAGATAATGAACGATGGTCGCGCAATTTTGTGGGTTGATTGAAGTTGAGCAATAAGACCGTTAGGTGCCGGCTCAGTGGTCTAAATGTTGAGTGTTCACGCGTCAGACTGAAGGTTTTGGGTTGTATTCCCATGTACCGGATCGCAGATAAGCACTGCTGAGAATTCCCATACTAGGATGAGATCGCCATTCAATATTTTAAAGTTTTCAATGGTTTTCTAACTTAGATCGGTTCATGATTTCAATGCAATTCAACAATCTACGCAATCTCACACTATTTGCCATGATTGTTCACCATTTACCACATCTAAGTCATAACTGTTACTGGCTGATTTCCATGAAATCAAGTATATTTTCATTTAAGAAACATATAAACAATACTCCTTAACTATACTACTAATGCTTCATACCCAAACAGAATTGAAATGAATGATATTTATGTTTATATATGTAAACATATTAGGTACTATTTATTGAGGTGACTTGTTGAGATTCTGATGGTTTTCTTTGTTTTATGACATCAACTGTCAAGTACTTACTAATTTCTAGTTCTTTATAGCATATAGTTTCAATCGATCAATCAGAAATCTTCCATAAAAACTTTTTATTACAGGACATGTTGGAATACCGGTAATATCCACAACGTCTGAGTTTTAAATAGCCGCAAACTTTCTGCTGAGTCCTCAAATATTTATGTGATAACACATTTATATTTAGATGCTCAATTTATGTACAAAACGTGTTTATTCAATAATCGAAAGAATGTTCTGTGTAATGAAGTGTAAACATCACCCTTTTGGAATATGATGACTAAAACATCTAACATTGCCTGGATCTAGTGCTTGTTTTTTATTGTATAAGTTAATAATTTTCCAACAATAAGGAAACTAATTTAAATCTGTTTAAATTTTCAACTGGTGATCACAAACCACATTTAAACATAACTTTGATTAACGAATAAAAGGAATCAGTGTGTGAAGCTCTTGGAGATTCTTGAGTTTTATATTTTACGTCATAAACTAACCCTAGTTAGACAACGAGTGGGACCAGGAAGCACTGGACAGTTGTTCCGCCTCAGTATGTAACTCCTCAGCATCATGGATCTCTAGCAGACAGTTATCCACTGATAACATTAGAAGATAAGTACGCAAGACAGTAAATTAATTATTGTTACATATGTAAACTAATGACTTCTCACTCAGTGGTCTAGAGGTTAAGCGTCCACAGCGAGATCTAAGAATCTTAAGTCGAATCCCCAGTACGGTCGTAGACGGTGTTATGTTTGTCACGATCTGTCTGCTGAATGCTTAACTGATTTATGCTTGATGATGAAACCGCAAATCCAAGGAAGCATAGTGAGAACTCAAAGACTGATGATAAGTATTTATTTTACCTTTAAAATAAATCAAATTGATACATGAGTACATTCATTTATATGTTGGTTTTACTCATACTTGATTATTAGTCGACAATTACCGTACTCAGGGGAAAGGCATATTTTCTACAAAAACCTGAGCTACACATCATGCTGAACGAATTTCACAATAAATTAATACAAAAAATATCATCTTGAATGAAAATTACACTAAAATAAAACAAATATCACACTGAGTAATCATTCCATTGAATTAAAAACGTAAGTGAAGATGAGCAGAAATTCTGTCATATCAAATGTGTACTTCCGAGGTGCCCATATAGTGACGAAACAGATGTCCGATGCTTCCTAACTTACAAACGGTTGTCTCACTAGAATCATTCTATGACGTAAACTACCCAATGAATGTAAATTTTCAAACAGAAAGAGAAAATGATAAAAGTAACCGAAAGAAAACTATTTATCCAACTAAATTACAAAACCAAAATTGGTACCAGTCATCAACTTGGTCAAAAGATTCTCTACCAAATAATACCGAATACAGACAACTGATGATACATTATAACTAACAAGTAATCACTTCATTGAAGAGTAAGTCAAGTCGGAAGATATTGAATTGGTCAATATTCAAAAGTTGTTAGTATCAACTGTTTTCAATGAGAAATAGTGATCATTCTGCTTGTGTTACTTAGCAATAAAAATATTTGTCAAATTATTCAACTTCCTGAAACTAGTAACTTCACTAACAAACATTCATTTATTGACTGCAAATAGAAAATTATCGACGTGCTATTGAGAATTTATTCGCTTGTTGGAACAGTTAACAACAAAAACAGGTAAAATCTTATACTTAAGGAGATCAGATGAAATGATGACCTATCAATCACGGAGTTCCTACTAAACGATTCAACTATCGAAAGGTAACCAAGATATTTGTAATTCTTGGAAGTAATTTTGTCATTGAATAAAGGTTAAATTAGCTGAAAAGTTATTAAGATAAAAATACGCATCTTTCCAAAAATCTTGTAGTTTTCCATGATTATAAAAATGAAACCCAATAATATTGACATAAGCTACTGAAATAATGTCGTATAATTAACTTCTCATATGATTTAGAAATTCAGCCCTTCCACTGTCTTACCATACCTTATGACATAAATAATAATTTAAAACTGGTGGTACTCATTGTAATACCAACCAACCTTGTGTAATTTAACGCTTTATTTATAAGCTTAATCTCAAAAAAATAAAATCTAGAGTGAAATTTTCCACGCTTTTTATGTTTACTAGTAAATGTGATTCACTTTGCTATCATTCAGTCTGCTGGCATATGGCACTGTTTATTGATATAGTTTGACCAGGAGTCAAAAAGATATTTTTTTGATGATCGTTTGCCAACCCATTCGTTAAAATCCATATTTCTCCTTTTTTACCAACTAGATTTGAGGTTTATTTACCAAGATTAAAAAGAGTGATATGAATAAACTTTAAAAAGTTCTTTGTTTAAATCTCATCCTTAAAACTACTTTTTTATCTAACAGAAAACAGAGAATATTCTTCAACCATGGGTTAAAAATGTACGACAAACAAAACATGGAGATATTATGAAAAGTCAAAGTTTACGTGATCCAACTCAGCCTTCATATGCGCAACCATGGAAATCATATAAAAATGCATTAACAGGACATTTCCCTCCAAAAATACACATAAAACCAACAGAATGTAATCTTTTACCATTTGATGAACATCAACCTTTTAAAGAAACTTTAAAACAAAAGCTTTCACAAATTCAAACACTACAAGTGAAAGTAACTAATTTAAAGAAAGAAAATATTTCGAAACATATTATACCTTCCATTGTCAATGAAATGGATAGTAAAGATTTAGATGATTATCATAAATTCTTATGTTCACTAATTTATGATGAAGAAAAAAGATCGAATTCAATAGTTCATTGGTTCATACCAATAATGTCGTCATGTCTGCTACCTTTACCTATGAAACAAAGGAAATTACCTGATATCAAATTGCCATATTTATGTTTAAAGTTACCTTATGAAAAAGTAGAACGTGATGGTGATGACTATGGGGAAGATGAATGTGAGATGCTAACTAAAAATTATTTTTGTATTTCAGACGATTTGTCAACTGAATTCATGTCAACCCCACAGAATGACTGATAACATTAAATATACAAAACAAAATTGCTTGGATTTATTTAGAAAGTTAGATTTCCTCTATTTGAAATTAGTTTTATACTCTCATTTACGCAATAATTTTGGTAGCCATATGATTTAAACAGTGTTCCTGTAAATTTTGAAGTCCTTAGATTTTGAATTAACCTATTTGAATGATTTAGGTTTTTTGAATCAGATCTGTAGGATCGAACAAATAAATTGTCAAAGACCTTAGGTGGCATAATTCAACATGTTGATACATCTTTGTTATTTTATACCGTCAAACTCCTTTGTTGTTTTGTATTATTTTGTGCTTCATTATGTTTAACATTTTCTCTAATGGTCAAGCCAATAACCACAAAACTATCCGGATTATGCAACTGAGTGTAAGCTTATAAACTGATTGATTATGAAATGTGTCTGATAAACATATACTTTAGTTACGAAATTGTTAACTTACTTACTTACGCCTGTTACTCCCAATGGAGTGTTATAATTGTGTTTTGCTAATATAAACGACCCAGCTATTCCTATTGCTTAGTATTCTTATACGATGACACTCGACAAGACCCCAAAATCAGAACACGTTGAACAGGAATGAAATTGTATTCAAAATAACAATGGTATGTGAACAGCAATCACTGATTTGAATAACGTTCATATATTTATAGTATAAACATAAGAAGCTTCTAGATTTTTCTCCAATAATATGCCCGGGCTGATCGGTTTAGAATTAGCCAATCAGCGCGCAGCAACACCATCATGCATGAAACATGCTTTAATCCAATCTATGTCCCACTAACACCTCCCCCTTGAGCAGATTTGTAGGATCTGGTGTTAGGGTCCAACTGCAACCGCCTTACTGGTTTGTGCTTCCGGTTAGTCCACCTTCTAGGTAATAAGGACGTTGTATCATCCTTCGTTTGCACCTTGACTGTCCTGTCTGTTTCAGGTGTTTTGATCTCAAAGGTGTCTAGCAGAACATCAAGAGGTAATCTATGCTGCGTTTCGTTGTTGGAGATCGAGGTTGATTTCAGTTGGTTAGCATGACGTATCCAAACTTCTGAACCAACGGACACCTCGTAAACCACATTTCCTTTCTTTTGCACGATCCGACCAGCTATCCATGTAGGATGTTTTCCTCGATAGTCCATAGCAAGTACCTTTTGACCCACACTGAACAATCGTTTTTGTGCCCCATGATGACTATTGTACTGTTTCTCCATCATCATGTTTCGTTGCGGCTTAAGAGCTGGAGTCGGACGAATGCTGTCAAAATGTGACGTATTTTTCTGCCAAGTAACGCTTCCGCTGGGGAGACTCCATTTGTTGTCTGAGGGTTCGGTGTCGAACGGTGTATAAACAAGAACCTCTCTAAGATCTCTTCGGTGTCCCCCTCCCCTCTTGATTTTTTTAGAGCATTTTTGAACGTATCGACAAAACGTTCTACCTGGCCATTCGATTGCGGATGGAATGGAGGTGTTCGGATGTGCCTGATTCCGTTCTGCTGACAAAATGCTGAAAAGTCTTTTCTGACTTCACCTGACGACACTGGAGTGTTTCGAATTGCCGCTGCTGCTACACTCCGTATTTCTGGAACCTTTTTACCTGTCTTTTTTGCATATGAAGTGGTGTCTAATGATGGACACGACACGTTACAAACGCTGTTGATGGGTATATCCATTAATCCAAGCTTTTCTAACATATTTAGAACAAGTAGATCAATGTTTGGTCGTTCTGTTAGTTAGCATACTCCTTTACAGCTATTTCCATGGAAGGAAAATTCACATTGTAATTACCAAACTAGTTTCAGTACACCTCCAGATACGTTTTTATCCGTTTTCTTGGATGACTTCATTGGAGGTTTTCCAAGCAGGTTAAACGTTTCTCTAGACACTAGGGTGATATCGGATGCTGTGTCAATTTGGAGACGAACCGCTATACCATTAATCTGGATCGTAACATAGTTTCTCCGAATGTCATAGTCTGTTTGAAAGGCTGCTACCAGAGAAAGTGATTTAGATTCGGCTGACTTCATGTGTCGAGGACGTTTGTGCTTCTGCTTAGGCTGGGACGTACGATTTGGAGGACAATGACCTTCTTTATGCCCACGTTTGTTACACATCTGACATTTATGTTTCTTGAATGGGCAGACATAATGCCAATCGCCACATAACCAACATGTAGTCGTTGGTTTGCTACCACTTGTTTTCAGTTTCTGAACTTTTAACCTCGTAATAGCATTGACACTACTGCAGGTTAAATTAGGATTTACCTGTTCAATCAACTGATTGTCGTGTCTGATGTTCTGTAGCCGCTTACACTCATCTGTTAACGTTCTGAGTGTGATGTTAGGATCTTGATCCAAACGAGTTAGAAGTCTGGTTCTAATCTCAGCATCTTGTGGTGACTGGAGAGCTTTGATGAATATAAGGCATTTAAATTGATCTTCTGTCAACGAGCGTAACTTGAACTTTTCACATTCTCTGTTGACGATGTCTGCTAGAACACCATATTCATCGGTTTCTCATTTCACCAAATTAAGACACTGGTAGCGAATACTAAACAATGAGGAAGATTCACCGAATATTTCTGACAGCTGAGATACTGTCTCCTCGAAGCTGAGCTCTCGAGGTAACTTTGGTAATGTATGATCAGCATAGCGTGCATGTTCATGACTTCCCAACTTGCGCATCAACAGTCGAGTCTTCCATGCGTCATCTTGTTTACAGAACTCTATTCTAAATGTGTCTTCCCAATGCTTGAACCACGTGAGAAATGTATTTCCACTTTCGGGATCATATATGAATTCTGGGATGCTGCTAGCAACTGCATCACAAGAAGTACTTGAAACAGCATGTGAACTCGAGTTTTGGATGCTAAACTGTTGCATTAGAGTCTCCAACAACCGCATTTGTGCATCAAGTTGTGCTTGCTGTTGTTGTAGTATTCGGCTGAGCTGGTCATCTGATATAGGCATTTTGAATGAATTTCCCTTTTTCCTCGTCGCCACTGTTATAATTGTGTTTTGCTAATATAAACGACCCAGCTATTCCTATTGCTTAGTATTCTTATACGATGACACTCGACAAGACCCCAAAATCAGAACACGTTGAACAGGAATGAAATTGTATTCAAAATAACAATGGTATGTGAACAGCAATCACTGATTTGAATAACGTTCATATATTTATAGTATAAACATAAGAAGCTTCTAGATTTTTCTCCAATAATATGCCCGGGCTGATCGGTTTAGAATTAGCCAATCAGCGCGCAGCAACACCATCATGCATGAAACATGCTTTAATCCAATCTATGTCCCACTAACATGGAGCGTAGGCCGCCAACCATCTTTCTCCAACCTACTCTGTCCTGGGCCTACTTTTCTAATTCTATCCAGTTCTTGTTCACTCTTCTCATGTCTGTCTCTATTTCTCGGCGTAATGTGTTCTTTGGTCTTCCTCTTCTCCTTTGACCTTCAGGATTCCATGTGAGGGCTTGTCTTGTGACGCAATTAGGTGATTTTCTCAAGGTGTACCCAATCCACTTCCAGCGCTTCTTCCTGATTTCTTCCTCCGCTGGAATCTGGTTTGTTGTCTCCCACAGTAACTTGTTGCTGATAGTGTCTGGCCATCTGATCCGAAGTATCTTGCGTAGACAGCTGTTAATAAACACTTGTATCTTCTGGATAATGGCTTTCGTAGTTCTCCACGTCTCCGCCCCATACAGTAGAACTGTCTTCACATTTGTATTGAAAATTCTAGCCTTGGTGTTGGTTGACAATGTTTTGAGCTCCAGATGTTTTTCAGTTGTAGGTATGCTGCTCTTGCTTTGCCGATCCGCGCCCTCACATCTGCATCTGATCCACCGTGTTCATCAATGATGCTGCCCAGATATGTAAAGGTTTCCACATCTTCCAAAGCTTCTCCGTCAAGTGTAATTTGATTGGTGCATATTGTATTGTATCGGAGAGTCTTGCTTTTCTCTTTGTTTACATTGAGACCTACTGCTGCTGAGGCTGCTGCTACACTGGTCGTTTTCTCCTGCATTTGTTGTTGCGTTTGTGATAGAAGAGCCAGATCATCTGCGAAGTCTAAATCGTCAAGCTGCATCCTGCCTGTCCACTGTATCCCGTGCTTTCCTCCAGTCGTTGACGTCTTCATGATCCAGTCTATTACCAGGAGAAAGAGAAACGGTGAGAGTAGGCAACCTTGCCTAACACCGGTCTTTACCTCGAACGAGTCGGTGAGTTGTCCTCCGTGGACGATTTGGCAGTTTAGTCCACCATAGGAGTTCCGTATGATATTGACTATCTTCTCACGCACTCCGTAGTGTCGAAGAAGCCTCCATAGTCTCGTCCTGTCCACACTATCAAATGCCTTCTCGTAGTCGATGAAGTTGATGTAGAGTGATGAATTCCATTCGATTGATTGTTCCACAATGATACGTAGAGTTGCGATTTGATCTGTGCACGATCTATCCTTACGAAATCCAGCTTGTTGATCTCGAAGTTGGGCGTCCACGGAATCCTTCATCCTGTTTAACAATACTCTGTTGAAGACTTTTCCTGGTATTGAGAGGAGAGTGATGCCCCTGTAGTTGTCGCACTTGCTGAGATCGCCTTTCTTTG
>NW_017386059.1:275191-279500 GCF_000237925.1 Schistosoma mansoni
GTTCTGATGCTCCTCTTCACTTGCTTGTTTGCCTCTGTGTATTCGGCTTGTGCCTTGGCTTTTTCCGCTCTGGTTCGGCTGATATTGATTGCTGCCTTCTTGTTCCTCCTTTCTTCAATTTTATCCAGTGTACCAACAGTGATCCATTCCTTGTGATGGTGCTTCTTTTGGCCCAGAACCTTTTGACATGTTGAAACGATTGCCTCCTTGATACCTTTCCAGTTGCTCTCCATGGTAGTCCCTTCTCTATTGAGTAGATCATGAAAGGCCTGGAACCTGTTGCTGAGGGCTATGTTGAATTTGATGAGTTTGTCAGCATCTCGAAGAAGGGCCGTATTAAACTTTTGTGATGTTGTCCGCGCCATTGTCCAGTGCTTCTTGAGTTTTAGTTTCATCTTGGCGACCAGCAAATGATGATCGGATGCTATATCAGCTCCTCTTCTGGTTCTCACATCCTCCATCGTCCTCCTGAACTTTTTTTTGATGCAGATATGGTCGATTTGATTCTGTGTAGTGTGATCCGGTGAAATCCAAGTGGCTTTGTGTATGTTTTTGTGTGGGAATATTGTGCGGCTTATGACCAGTTTATTGAAGGCACATAGGTTTGCAAATCTCTCACCATTTTCGTTCCTTTCTCCCAGTCCATGTCGTCCCATGACGTCTTCGTATCCAGTGTTGTCCTTTCCAACCTTGGCATTGAAATCTCCTATCAGAATGGTCAGGTCCTTGGTTGGACACTTCTCGAAGATCGACTGCAGCCTATCGTAGAATTGGTCTTTAGCGTCTTCATCGTAGTCGTTAGTAGGCGCATAGCATTGGATGACGTTCATTGTAATGTCCTCTCTCTTTGTTTTGAAGGAGGCTTTGATGATCCTTGGTCCATGAGATTCCCATCCAATAAGTGCATTTTGTGCTTTTCTGGACAGCATCGATGCAACTCCTTGTGTATGTGGGGCATTTTCTTCTTCATGACCGGAGTATAACAGATGATGAAGAATCCTCACTGGAAAAATCATTTATAGTAATAATAAAGATGATGGAAACAGTTTAGAAAATGTAAGAATAGAATTCGATAAAGTCAGGGGAGTAGTAAAGAATGGGATCTAACAAACTGTTTTTGAGCACATATCTCTCACCATACATTGTAAACACTGGAAGGCTCTACTTTTTAAAGCAGATTCAGGTTTAAATCCGTTAGGATCTATGGCATAACCTCGTAAATGCTATCAAAAGATGAATCAGTCAGTTCAGTAGTATTCGCACATAACTCTTTTCAGTTTTCCAGCTCCAACTAATATTAAAAAACAAGGTAGAAAATTAAATGATACACTTAGAAATTCATTATACATAATAAAAATTAATTTGTTAGCTAAATTTATTTACGTTAACAGCCCTGTCGATAATGATTGTAATCAGTCTTTTTCATCAGAAAATTATTAATTAAGCAAAAGAATTTTTTTTGGAATAAAAAAATGAACTTCAATTGCCAATAACAAGTATATACCTTTAATGTTTTCGTAATATGTAGAAAATTTTTACTCTTCATATGATCACATCGAACTGGGATTTGATTCATTCCAGTAACACTTTCAGTTACTTACAACTAACAGTATATAAAGACATATTCCTTTTTTTTGAATTACATTAATGACATCACAAAAATATTCGTTAATTCCATACATAAATTGTTATTTGTAAAGACAATAAGAAAAGATTCTGAATTTATTCATATTGTCTTCCATCTGAAACCGAATAAAAACATATTAATAGTAGTGCATAATGTCAATTTACCGAAGACAGCCAATCACAAATAAAGCCATTAGAATGAATCGATATAATAAATAATTGTATAATATCTACAAATTTCATTTCTACATAATGTAGTCATTGAATATGTTATCCAAAATTATAATGAATGATCTATAATTAAACCATCTAGTTCGGAGAACACAACAATACCTAAAGTAGAACGTCATATACCAAGGATAATGAAAATAATGCTAGATTAAGGTAATGAAAAGAAGGAGGAGTATGTAGAAACTGAATAATAATATTTTTGAATATGACCATGATAGTGAATGGATATCTTAGGACTGTCACCTGTCTGAGGGTTAGCAGGTTGATATAGTCCATTAATTCATCAACCCATTGGCAGCCATATGCATAGACTTCCTGACTGGATCCGACTCAACAGTTGTAGTCAATGGATGGAGACAATCAGTAATATGGACCAACGTCGATTGCATTAGCCCAGTTAAATTTTCTATACATTCTCCCTTAAATATTGAAGGTAATCGTTATTGCCTTTCCATTCTTTGATCTAATCTGCATCTTTTATACTGTGTTTTTCTTATTTGGATTTCCATTGCGGTTTGAATCAACTCTTACCCATCGTTTCATTTGTTGTTGATTTTCTTTCTAGCTGTGCTGATATGAAATGTGGTGCATCGTACTCTGATTATGAACAACTGTTATACCGATAAGAAGCTTTGTATACAGATGAGTATGTGTAACTGGTCAATTTACTCTGCTTTCTAAAAACACCTAAACAAAAAACTCCTATTGATTTTCAACAAATACTACAAATATTTGTGCTTTGACAACTCATATCGACTGATATTGTTTATCATGTGCTGAAAGGTTGCCTACAAGGAGAAAAAATGATTGTTCGAGATGAAAACACGTATAGTGGCTCACCAAATTGCCAAGCTAGGGGGCCCTGATTCAAGACAATAATTCATTAAGTGTTGATGTGAGTCATGTTGGTAAATGTAGATTACCTGGAGGAATCCACATGACTGTCTTGACTAGTTGTCTGAGACGTTAGGCGACACGGTTCAAAAGCAGTCGCAATGGAGCAGATGCATTCACTGCTCCCTTACTCTTAAGCAATGAGTTTAAAAATATTTTACACATTTTACTTTACGACTTTGTTCTTTCTTCGCGAATCTTATTATTCATGTCTGATCATTTTTTACTACCACTGGCACTACTACTACTTGCACTACACTAGTATTCATCTCACCAATTTTATCTTGTATGGATGAGGCGTGGTAATTTAGGCCAAAGGATATTAAGACTAGGCTCTTAAGTTGTTTACGGCTGATTGTTTAGCTTTTCAAAGGAAGTTCATATTCTGATGGGTTCACATGAATCATTCAAACAAAGCAATTTCATTATGAACCTTAGTATGTAACATAAACTGTTGATTTTGAATTCCGTAACTGTGAGTTATGATCTAGGTTCACTGAAATAAATTTACTCACTGCATTTAAGGTGATTAAAACGATATGAAGAATCAGTCATTGATTCATATCTTGTTATACTGATTATATCATTAATTTACAGATAATCTTGTACAAAGTAATGAAGGAGTACTGATATTTTCCCCATAATTGTTCGAGCAGTCATCACTCATAGCTGAAGTAATGATTTAAAAACCATGCGCTACATACAGAGTGGATCTGTGAAAGGATTATAATATTTCGACAAAGACCATCTACATTATATTTTAGATTGAAAATTCATATTTCAACAGAAAAGCTTTTTGGGAGGATATTGTGAAGTTGTTGTATTCTCTGGGCCAGATCATTATATCGTTAAGCTTGTGGTGGACCAAAATGTATGATAACCAAAAATTAGCAACAAAAATATTATGTCTATAGTTTATGTAACAATTAACAGTTAATAAGTTAATTACACACACAAATAACAAAATAAGGGACGTTACTTAAGTCTTCAGGCTATTGCGTGTTCGGCTGGGTTTGGTCCAAATAATCCACAATTATAAAAAAATAGTAATCCCAATATGGACGATATAGATCCAGTAGGTTTACCAAGCGTAGAATTCAATAAGAATGTCACAATTGTCTATAAACGTAGATGGTATGCAATTAATATTTCATTTAACATATTAGCAGACATAGCAGAACGATGCAGATGTGAATTAGAGTGTATTTAATGAGGAGCAGTAACAGTGTCACGATATGTTGTACTCAAAACGGAAGGAAGTCGAATTACAAGCGTTCAAAGTGATACACTTAAACAACAAGTACAATTGTTTAATGCTTAATGTACAGAATATGAAAATACATGCGAAAACTATGAAAAATTATTTACAAAATAGGTTTTAAGGTTCTATCTCTACAAGCTTTAATTGTTTTCTTCAACAATATTAACATATACAACAATAATATTGATGATATTGTTGAGAAAATCATTGAAAGTTTCATAATCAAACAATTTAGCTCAAAGAGCACAGCACTTACAAAACCTACTTCTTAAACTACAAATATTTTCCATCATCTTA
>NW_017386059.1:279722-365571 GCF_000237925.1 Schistosoma mansoni
TACCTAATGTCAGCATAGTGAGAGAAAAACAAAATGAAAAATGTGGGGAGGAGAACAATATCCAAACCATAAAAATAATAACGTGGAAAGTGCAGTTCTAAGGGAATAAATGATAAACAAATAACAATGATACTTAGCTCATAATTTAAAGGAAGATAAACAGCAAACGCAACTGCGCCCTGACTAATTTTAGGCTAGATCATTCAATATCTCCAACAAAATTAGCAGCTATCAAGACTCAGTAGCCTTATGAATAACTTTGACGTTTGAAATGATAAGTGCTAGGTTTTTAGTCTTAATATGAGGATCAACATTGGCATATTCAGTTGACGAAATAAACCTAGTACATTCGGTTGCCAACCATTATCCTAAGTATAATAAATATAATATAATAATAATATAATAATATTAAAAAACTTCTGATTAAGCGGGACATTCATAGTAAAAACGTTATAAGACAAACACTGAATTTACAATTAGTGAAAAGCTAACGAGGCTGTGATATAAACTCGATTAAAATACTAAAATAATGTTAGTATGATTCAAAAACAAAATCATTGTGATTAACGTAATACTTCATTCAACAACAAAAAACAAGAACACATGAAAATACTTTACATTAATGTATTGTTTCCATTTGTCTTTTTGTTTTTATCGTAGAAACAGTAATCATGTGAATACTTGGAGGAAAAAAAAGGATAATACTTATAATAAAGCATTAAAAGTCTCAAATTATTTTTTCTATATAACTTTCAAGCTAAGAACAACTAGCAAATTTATTTTGGTGGTATATTGCTATTAAATAATTCAGTTGACAAGTTAAAATGTACCCAAACAAAATAATTTTTACGTTTGTTTCGTATGTTTCATTTATTCAATTCATTTGAAGATTGAATTAGTTAGTTGTAAATGGAATAGTTAGATATAACTAGAAGGATACAACGTAAAGACTGTAACAAAATTAAATATGCAGTTTTTTGAATGCATTCAATTTCAATGGTACATGATTGTAATTGAGAAGAAAATACTAACTTTTGAAGATGTTACATTCACATACATAAATGTTATAATTATTCGATATCGATTATCTTGCCAGAAAACAACCTCTTTTGATAGAGTTTCCAGCCCAAAAAACGAAGCTCTATCAAAAATGTCCATCTAAGGTACAAATCTTCTTCACTATCTCAGGAAACAAAATTCTCAGAATAAATTTCAAGGGTAAATGTTCAGTTAAACAATTCTTTACAAGTTATTAACAGATTTTTTTTACCGACACAGAGTTCTCACTTGAAAATAGTTTAATAGCTTAGTGTATTCAGCTTTCAATAGTTAGATCGAAGGTAAGAACTCTGCTCCGCCTAGTTCAACCTAAACAGTGGCTAGCGTTATTGACATTCATGACTAGGTATGTCTCAAATCCTGGTAAACATCCCTGTGTTTAATCACTGAGTAATATGATTATTCCTTGGGAAAAATCTATGTCTTCTGAACCACATCAGATGAACTGATTTAAAACAACACAGAATTTCAAAATATAAGTAAGGTTATTCATAAGAATAATCGTTAGTGGAAGTTGAAATCACGAGAATTTATTATACAATGTTCGTATGAGTTTTCGTTGCTATATGATATGTTGTGTAAAATGAATTAATTTAGAGAGAATTCCGTTCAACTATATTATACTGAAATGTTAACAAGAATCAAGAAAGTGACTTTTATCCTTCAGTGGAAAATCTGAAAAAAGTAATGTCAGCCAAAATTAACTTCATACATGCTTTTGTACAGAAGATTTTTATGTCGTGATTAAATTGCTTAGAACGGACAAGAAAAAAGTCTACAGTTGTAATATACAGTCGAAATAACATGGTATGGAGACGAAATTATACAGAAAGCCTATTTTTAATAGATATCTTATTCCAAATCCCGTTTAGTAAGAATTCCTTTGTTTTTCCTTTGTTTAAAGTAAACTCAACTAAACTGTGATTAATAATCCATCAAATAATAAGCATTCTTTTGTCGTACAAATTTCTCCAGTCCCATTTACATAATTCTTAGATTGTCGTTTCATTTTTTCAGTGAATTTGTACTTAGATATTTTGAAAAGTATGACAGTTTGCGTATACTCATTGTTGAAGCATCTGGAAGGTCACCATCAACCCCGTTGAAGTAGAGCAGTTTAGTATAGTTTCAGTGAGTAATCGCCAGGTTTAAACATTTCTGGTTTTCCCATTCCCGCCATTTCCATTTTATTTAAAACTACATTGGATGAAACAAATTCACAAAATATTCTTCAAAAGATTGTCAGTTTTATCTTGATAGATTAATACAAGGTCTGTCAATGTTATCCTTTTAATGTATAGTAATTCTAAATAATTTTGATTTGACATGCTTAATATCTTATTCCGTATAAATAAATATAACTTCATTACAACCCATTATTGAAATATTCATCCATAAACAAGTTAGCAAAAATTAGAGTCGTTACTGGCAAATGGTGTTTCGATCGTTCCCTTAACTTTCATACTTCATGAGCATAGATTAGATTTCCGTCTGATCGATGTATACATTTCTACAAGCATGAGTTCCATAATAGCTTACCGTTAGGATGTTCTAATTAACTGATTGTATGATTGTCTAGGGAGCATGGTAGATATGCACATAACAGTCTGGTGAATCCATTTGTAGGACGACTCAAAATTAGCGTAACGTCAAAAAAATCCAGTGTATTTATTAGAATTGAATGATATTAACTCGTTTGGACAATTTTAATTAATCAACTAAACTATGCCAGTTAACCATAATCAACATAGAATTGAGCATAAAAGTGTGTTACCCTCAGTATGAGCTTCAAATCAGTACAATGGAAGAAAATTACCAAGAAAATAATAAAGGAAGAATATTCGATCGAACAATTGTTTTCAATAACTTCATCATCAGGTTCTACTGTTTTCAGCCCATAATTATGATATTTTACAAAGGCTAATTTAAGGCACCCATGATTGAATTTGACAATGTTATATGTCAATAATGGTGAACGTTTACATCTGTTACGACATAAATACTCCAAAGTTGTGTTATTTGTAAATTAGAACAGTCATTTGATAATGGTCAGGATGATTCGTAGTAGTGTCAAGTCATAATCAGTATAGTCGTAATACAACGAAATAAAAATTCATGTGAATAAAAAATGAATATTAGGGGGATTTCATTTTGTCGAGCGAGGTAAAAATAATAATGATAAAAGTAACGACAATAATATTGTTGTGTGAATATAATATGTAATAAGAAGGGTGTTATCAATGTAATTATGATTTAAAAAATTCATGTGAATTGAAGATGAATGTGAAGATTTAGATATAAACACGAAAGGAACTGGGAGGGGGGGTTAAGAGGTTTAAAATATCCAGTTTAGGCATCCGGTGATCCACTTGTGGGCCAAGGTAAACATAAAGGCTGCATATACCTCTTCTGGAAACATAAGTTCGGTTTATTGAAGTTGATCCAGATGGCTTCAGCTATGTAGAGGAGCAGTAATCTAGCTCCTTCAGGTAGATTCTCTGGAACTTGACATAAAACAGAGAAAGCCTCATCTATTTTAGTATGATGTTCACTATATACCAAGTGAGAAAGAATGGTGCTATTAATTGATTTGGTGATTCTTCTTCCCAACCATGCTGGTACATGTTCACGAACACGCAAAGTTAAGGCCCTCTGAGTACGGCCTATGTAACTGGCTCCATAAGAGCAATTGAATTGGTATACACACATGGAGGAGCTTATCATCGGTAACCTACCCTTGATTTGTTGTGTAAGTACTGGTTTGGTTGATAAAATTGTGTGTAACTTGGCGGCGTAAAATGTCACCCGCTATGTCGCCTTCGAAATCCAGTTTCAGAGTCAAGGTTTTTTTACTGGTCGTGCCACAGTTTCTTTTTTTTTAATACCTTTTAATAGAATTTTTCTGACGAAGTTATTTCGTAATGTACTCTTTAGCTTATCGATTTCGCTATCTACACTATTTTCAGAACATAAGAGTTTGACTCTGTGGGTGAGACATTAAACCAAATCTATTTTGTATTGAAGAGGTTTAGAGCTATGGAAATGGGTATACTGAAGCGTTCATATATTCTTTCTAAATACATTTCTTTTTATGGGACCGTCTATCCTTCTAGAAAGTAGGACATCACGGAAAGCTATACTATTGTCGTCTCCTTTTTGATGGTGAATTTAATAGCTAAGTGAACGTCAATGAAATCGTTCAACAGCTCTTGTTTGTCAATACTTTCGTCACACACGATCAGTGTGTCATCGATGTATCGACAGTAATAATCTAACTTCTTTATAATGTCTTTTAACGGTCCATTTTCCAGTTTGGCCGGGAAAATATTATCGAGGATCAAGCCTAAGGGTGATCCCATCTGTAAAATTCATCGTTAAGCATAAAGTAGATATTCATAGTGCGCTTCAAGTGAAGCTCCTTCATTTTATTTATTGGGATCAGTATCTGTATTTTCTTCCCTAACAGTTGTTGACATATATGATCGATAGTTTCTGTCAGTGGAATGTTAGTAAAGAAAGATATTATGTCTATTGATAACATGGTTTTGCTTTTTATATTCATCTTTTTTCTTTATTGTGCCTACAAATCCAAATACGCCTTCAACGTTGTACTTACCCAAGTCTTGGCGTAATGGTTCTAGTAATTTCATTAACCATTTTGCTGGTGAGTTTGACGTATCTAGAGTTGGACGTAAAGGAACCTCTGGTTTATGAACCTTAGGTAGGCTATAGAGTCGAGGGGTGTGTTCCAGAAGACTTCAGCCCATTATAGGTAAACTCAGAAATGTATTTGTGTTGCTTTAAAAGTTTTAATACCTTAGGTTTCGGAGAAGATATTTAATGGCATTAAATCTCTGTGTAATACTCCCAACTCAATAATATCTGTTTGAAGAGATTCGATTTGACTGAGAGCATATCCTTTCAGCGACACAATATTAGATTTGATTTTACATCGATTTAGGTATTTGAAATAATCTTTGGCATATCGGTTTGTAACAATGCAATTACGAATAAAATAAAATCCAGAGTGGTTTTCGCTTCCGTGAGTTTTGCATTATACTTCAGGTACTCGTTCAGTCCCTTCAATGCAACTGTGCGCCCACTAGATTTTAGCAGCTTAAAAATCCCCATAGAATATTCTAAAATGAAGGATATTTGAGTGAACAATAGTTTCTAATAACTTCATTATAAGGCTCTACAGTTATAAGTTCATTATTATTGTGATGTTTTGCAAAGGCTAAAATAAGCTATGCATTAACAAATTTGAAAATGTTATATGCAAAAGAGAAGGGATTGAGGGAGTACACATCAATACAACCGGACATCAAAAGGAAGCGAATGAAAAACTGACAATTAGTTTTGAAATGATTTAACTGGGTATTGCAAATAGCAGAAAATGTAAGGATGTTAAATTGACTTATGACTAATAAAATGTAATAACAGTGTAATTGTATACAAGATAAATTCACATCAATTCGTTTTAAAATAAACAATATGATTAAAATTCAAGGTGATGCAAGACATATTTGAAGGCAATAAACTACATCCCAGGTTATATTTTCTATTGTTTCATCAGAATAGTGCTATAATAAACAAAAAGTAACAAAGGTGGTAATTCTTTGATAGAGTGGCTAAACCTTCATAAAAGAGAAAATGATTAATGACGAAATCTGGAGATTACCAAATATTTTACAGAGGTGTAGATCGCGCTGTCATAGAAGCATCAAGTTATTATTAAACGGTACATGGAACACAACTGTGTTCCAGATGAAGCTAAGGTGGATGAAGAAAATCAGTCATCAAAAAAAAGACTGAACAGCTTCATCAACAGAAGTGACAAACCAGATAGTAGATATAACAGCTGCCAGTTTGAAGTATACAGTAGTCCCCCAACTTCTAGCTGTGGTTCGGATAAAAGACAATTCGGTGTATACAACATAATCATCAGGAGTCACTGCTAGATTCAAGTTCACTGGATGCACTAAATCTACCATCTGAATACAATACGAATGAGAGGAGAGAATCCTTTGATATGATAGTGAACTGGATGAAAAATTAACCTTGGTCTTCCCTACAACTGAAAATGTAGAACTGTCAGAGCAATATCTTCATTGGTATGCCAAAGACCACGCCAATGTCTTTTGTTGAGATCTATACAATTTGCGGACGATAATAATGCGAATCGGTATGTGCACATCCTTAACAAACTGAACGAGCTGAGCCACTTTACATTTATCAACCGTCATGACTAATTACGAACATTTAGCTTCGTCAGTAGCTCTACAAGTATGTCCACTTGCAGTACAACAGGGTTATTTGCCCTATTTGTACTAATGTAAGGTGGAGACCACAGTAACCAGAGAACCTTCAACGTCATACGAAAGATGGAAATTTCGCCTTACAGATTCATCAGTTGGGAGCATTAGCTTTGCATCGGTCTCAGATGTATCTATATTTGACAGTACAATGAAGTTACCATTCTACAAAGAGAATAAAGAAATCCAAGTCGATAGATTATTTTGCAGACATCAGTGGATTAGGGGACGAAACAGGTGCAAAAGAAGCAGCCATGCAATTTCCTTAATTGTACCGTGGAATGTACTACAGCTCCGCTTCACAAAATGTTGCCAAGATGAACAAGGAGATAGAAAAGTGGCATAGAAGCTTTAGCCAGCCTATCGGAGCCTCTCATCCGAACATACAGAAATTCATTGATGCTCTAAAACAGGAACAGTCTAGATAAATTGAAAACCATGCAGTTTGTCACAAGAATTCAGAAAAGTCATGTAAAAAGCAAGTAAGAGAAGTTAGTACCATACATGAAACTAGTTTTAGAAGATTACGGAGGTAGATCGATACTAGACTGCTTAGTCGAATAGTATAATTTGAATTTGCATATTTAGATATACCCAACGGTTTTATAAAAAGCTAAAAACTTGAAATATACATCTATATTACGTCAGTTAATCATCCTTTTCATGTCTGGACATGATATACACTTGGCCAGTCAATATATAGGCGATATTATTTTAGTTTAGTATTAAATGGCCCATTTGATTCATCCTTTAGTTGCTCCGTACCCTTATTGGAGGATACCTCAAGAAATATTGTAAATATTCCAGTTGGTTTGAACTTGCAAGCTTATCTATTGACACACCAATCGGAAGTATAAACAGGACGTATAGATTAGAGTATTACCACTTTTATAACAAAAATAATTAGTGGATTATTGCAAAAAAGTTGAATATAGAATCCTATGTCTACCTGTTAGTTCCGCACTAATTATGACGTTACGGCGACTATAATGCAACAACAATGAATTGACTAATCTATGCTTGTAGTCATTTGTGTTACAATGAAAACTGATCTGTCAAATGCGGAAGTAACTGAGGTGTCCGAAAAAACAAATATACCCAGATATCCTGGTCGAATCAATCACAAACAGTAGGACTACTATCTGGCTAAGAATTAGTCTTTATTCATGTAAGTATACATATAATCAATCAATAGGGTATAACTGAGGAAACAAGAGTTCATATGACAGTGACTTTACGGTCCTGTATACCACTATACGTAGATACCGACCACTCCCACTACAATCAAATATAAACGGAGTATGCTGACCGTAATCAAGAATTCTAATTTTATTTAGAAATATGACAACTACTTTCTTAAATTACCTGTATTCCTCAGTTGAAAAAAAGACATAATACACACTATAGAATAGAAATTAATCAATCATAACCGATTTGTAGATTACCTTTATCGACTCACCTCACCATAAACGAAAATAATTGAATACAGTAAGAATAGGACAAATTGACACAATATAACTATAGATTAGATTAATTTATTTGATTAAAAATGATTACGTATGTATACGTGAATAATCAACAAAGAAAATATTTTTTTAATTGAGGTTCATTTTAAAAATACAGCAGAGATCAAGCATAGTGTGTAGTGCAGTTGAAAATGAGACAAAAAAATCTGTATCAATAAATGATGAGAAGCAAGGACAAAATTTATCACTTCTTTTTAAGTTTTTCAAAACGTTCTGCCAGAGTGTCAAAATCTGCTTTTTCATCATCTAGAGGAGGATTACTAGGTCCATTCATTGGTGGCATCATAGCGAAGCTACCTGGAGGAAGTGTTGTGAAACTATCTTGAGATGGTAGAAAAGATGGACCAGGATAATTAAATGGTACGACAGCATTTTGACCATTGCATACAGACATATCATATGGCGGTGGCATAGCCGTATCTTCATTGGTTGCTAAAACAATAAATAAATACTGAATGATTATATATATATATATATATATAAACTGATAATTATGTTGTGATGGTAGATCCAATTATTTTTGAAGTTTTATCAGTCCATGAAAACTAGTAGATAACAAAATGCTAACTTGAGATGAATGTTACATAGCTCACTAAAGAAAAATTTGTTTAGCCTAGAACTGCGTCCACAAAGTCCCTACTGGTGGTATGCATGATTGAACCATAGAGTGATTAATATTGCATATTAACTTATCATTATATCTGAAACAACCACAGCTGCCTGGATAAACAATAAAATGGTCAGAAATTGAGTCTAGTCAGTGCCTTAAAATGATAGGCAGATGAATAATTGATACTCAAATTCTTAAATGAGATATGCCAAGAGAATGAAGTTGACTGGATACGAAAAGTCTTGAAGGCACATTATTGTTTAAAAAATTGAGTAACTAAAGTAAAAAGAACTTCGACAAAATCTTCCATGAACAAAAAGATACCCACATATAGCAGCTATCAATTCAACAGTGGAGGGTAAAATACTGAATGTAAACCAAGATTTATCACCGAATTGCAGGAGGTATCTGAAAAGGAAATTGGGTTAGAGTTGGTCTTAGTGACCTGAGAGCGTGACCGCAGTGCCCAAGGGACAACTGCTTGAGGTCGGTCATACACGACCTTTTTGTGAGTAATTTTCGGGTTAGCTCCGTACTTGTTGAGACCTTGCCGTCGGAGACGAAAATCCGTAGAATAAGGCGAGGTATGGATTTCTAGGGTCGACCTTTTCCAAACCCACCCTTCCTTTGTGGGAAGGCAGCATCGCTGTTGTGCTGGCTGTCTGAAGGAGACACCTTACTGCAGTCACACCTCTGTACAGTCAGCAGTACGACTTCGCCTTCGGACCTTGGGTTTGCTGCTTTTAGTCTTACCGCTCTTCAACCGACCTGTCTGGCATGGTAGGACCTTGAGGAACGATTGTTCCAGCCAGTATAGCTCGATTAGTTCATCACGATAGGCAAGCCTGACCACCACGTCAAGGTAGCAGCAACGGTCGGGGCATGATAGGACCTCGAGGAACGATTGTTCCAGTCAATATAGCTCGATCGGTTTACTAAGATAGGCAAGCCTGACCACCATGTCAGAGTAGTAGCAACGGTTGGGATCATCCAATTGAGTGGTATCTAGTTATAAATGATGAAAAAAAGACTAACTGATGAAACTCATTAAGTACAGATCAGTGAACTTGGTTTTATGAAAGCTAGTAAAGCTACCCAACTGCTCAAACTGAAGATGGAGTGGGACTCCAATCACTTCAACCACTAAGCCACAGGTTCAAAATAAGACAGGATCGACAAGATATACAAGTGAAATATTCATCATCGGAATGCGGACTAGCAAAAACTTTCAAAAAGACACTCCATTCCTACATTTTCAACAACGCTCAGTAACAGAGGGATGATGACTAAAGAATAGAGAGCATCTGTAAATAATGAAGTGGACAATAATGAACAAGCTACAAGATATAAAATAGGACTGTTCAGAGAGGAAATTGTGTTTACAATATAACACGAATAATATACCACAGATAGAATTTTAAATGCTTAAAAAAATTACCAGTAAGAAAAAATACATTGAATACAGATCAGTCCAAGTATGAGAACATATAGTAGTCATAGACACTTCCAAGTTGCACGAAATGAACGTTCAGTAACACACTCCTACAGCTGGTATTGCTTCATTACTAGATTACTATATTAGGGTGATTCTAAATGTAATACTACAGTCTCAAGATGAAATAAGAGTAGGATATTGTTATTTGGGGGCAAATTCGTAAAATAAGCAGTGTGTTAATGCATAGCGTTTACCTTTAAGTTGTTTTTTAGTGGGACCCCTCATATTGACGTGAATTAGATTGGAAGATGTTATCGACGGGCTCACCACTTTAGTAGCCCTACATCTGAACCAAGTTTGATCATTTTTGCTTGTTATCGAAGTACACATGTTGCCGATCCTCGTATGTAATTGTCGACTTAATCCGCGTTAGTGAATAACGGAATTAAATAAGCCAAATATGAGAATGGATTTTTGACTATGTATATTTTGTACATTCATTGATTTGAACAGACAATCAAAGAAACGGAGCGAAAAGAGAGCAATGGCGTGCAATGGAAATGGAGTGTGAGCCAACTCCATTTATTCTAACGTTCAATATTTATAGTCACATAAAAATAAGCTACAGACATGTGATGAGTAGGATAAGATGTACACACATATACGCTCATATAAAAACAGTCAAGGTTGATAAGTGAATAATTAACAAGGTGAAAATGTGACTCGAGAAGAACGGATAAATTGACCTGTCCAGACGCTAGAATAAGTTATGCGGGCTTAACATAGTAACCGATACTACGGTTTCCCTAACACTTGGACAACCTGGACACCACTAATAATATGAAAAGTATTTGAAAAACATGACTGAATGACCACAAAAATATCAATTGTTAGTTTTACAAAATATAAATTTACTTAGAGAAAAAATATGAAGGGGGACATACTGGTTGTGTTTGAGGGCACTGTTTCATTTGGTGGGATGCCTGATGGAGTCTTAGTTTCATTGATAAATTCCGTAGGATAAGGAGCTTTATCGGACATCGATGTAGTTGCCCATGGCATACCGCATGCTCCAAAATTGGAAGGCATACTAGGTAGCCCAACAGAACTATCAGGTTTGAATTCAATCAAGTTATCGCCTAACATTAGATTAGCGTCGCAAATAACATGTGTGTCGGGAGTGAAATTAACGTCATAACTTTTCGAGATTTCAACCTAGTATTGTGTATGGAAAGGAAAATGCTTATTAAAGTCAGAAAGACATTTTGGAACAAAATATAAGATAAACGGGATCTATGGGAACAATTATAGATAACCATAATGATTTGACTTTTTCTAATTCATGAAGTTTATTACTGGCTTCCTCTTCGGCTGTAAAGCAGTGATAAATTGAACAACTGATGACGAAGAGAACTAAGAATTAAAACATCAATATGAAAGGCTGGATGAAACAAGATATTTTAAGAAACGAACTTACACTAACCTCAAGGGGAAGATGGAAAGACAGTAGGGTGTTTTGATTGATTTTTAAGAAAAGGACCCCTTGATTTTTCTGAATTTATCCACCGTTATGATTCAATGAATGAAGACAATACTGTCCAGTGGGTGAAATGTCTTCGGTCCAAACTCCCGAATAAACTGATGACAAAGACAAAACCATTACCCAGAAGAAACTTTTTTATCCAATAAAATAACATGCTCATTTTAAATAATTCTCCCTACAACGGCCTTTAACTGCCAGTTTTAATTTTACTAACTTCGCATTTGGAATATGTCCCTTGTTTCTCATATTTTCATGAATTCATTCATAATTGTTACTAATATCACTCCATTGTGCCAAACTATTCTAGTCCCTTCAATAATTGTAACAAAACACTTCATTTATCACACTTCCAAACTCTTATCATTATTGACACTATATAACCTAGTATTACAACCTATTTAATCATGCTCACTGCTTATATTTTCTCAGGGAACTAATACTCAAAATTCCATATATAAACATATATGCATCCGCTGAATTTCCTATTTTTAGAGACCGAAGCCTTAAAAACACTATGACAGGTTAGTTCAGTAATACTCTCTAACATTGCTAAAATAGCACTAAATGTGTAGAAGTCAAAATTTCTTTTGGAACTCAGTTAAAATAAGTGGACATAGGAACACAAAGTGGAGGATTAAATGTATCCAGACTTTCATCACTAGGGTATAAAGATTCCCTCAGACGAACTTTACGATATCTGGAGACCTTGACAACTTAACTATTTAGAACTAGTCATCATAAACTTCCTTAAACATACTATACATTAAGTTTACAGAAACTGGATTATAGCGTAGGAATCATAAGAAGCCATGATGTAAAGACCAAAGCTTACCACTTTGACTGAACTTTCTATCCGCTTTGTCTCTACAATAATATCTCAGTTTGTATGGTCCATACTTTTCAGTACTCGCTGGCATTAGAATTTTATATTAAGCAACTGTTTGGATGCGGTTAAAAATACTCTCATTAAGACAAAATCATTCATCACCAACTAAATACAAACTGAAGGCTTAAGTATGACACATATTTGGTTCGGATTTTAGCAGACTTTGAAGGATTGTATCTAAATCTAGAGATTTACTGTACAATCAACAGCCCTAAACCGAAAGTGATGTTAGGGATTTATTGGCAAGTTTCTTCTGGTTTCAGCTTGTCAATGTTACTGAAGTGAAGTACCATGAATAACTGGATCGAGACCTCAGATAAATAACGATTGGTGACTGGCAGATTTGGATTTTTATCCGTATCTAACGGAATATAACTATTAACATTATATCAAACAAGTGGTTGGAATTAACATTGGTGGATATATGGGAATAACCGCACAAAAATGGGCAACAAAATGCTATAAAACAGTTTGAGTAGGTCAAATGGTTTAGATTGTTGGAAAAAGTAACTAACCAAGTACATTTCAACCAAATTCGCCCCAGGGACAATGGAATTCAATTTTGTCATTACGGTACGATTGACCATATTTGCCTTCTCGCAACATTCACGGACGTAATTCCTACCAAACTTAATGGCGAGCTGCTGACCGACAATATCTAGCTCAGGAATTTCATTTTTAATTCGTGATTTGGACCACAGTATAGTCGCGATTGGTGTCTCAAGAGATGCATCTGGCAACCTAAATTATGTAATACCAAGCACAGTGTCTCACTTTGCATCCTGAATTAGCCCGAATCGCGCGTTTATTGTTTCAAGATAGGACTGTATAATGTCCATGGCTTCTACACAGTAGTCATCTCGAATGATTTGTTCGACCTTAATGCGAGCCCTGTCGACTTTTCCATCTTTCAAAAGGTCTGCGATTTCTCGACGAATTCCCTTTGATATTTCAGATTTCTTTTTTTGAACATATTCAAGTCTTTGAATACAAAGTCTAATATTCAGCCTTAACTTTGTGTAATCACAGGTACTCGAAAACATTGTACAACGCGGAGCCCCGTGACCTGCAATCGACTACCTTGCAAGCCGAAATTCTGTTTTTAGATGAACTTTTGAAGCATTCAAACAATGCTTTATAGTCTAGGTGAGAAACATTCATAAGATTTTGAGAACTCTCTCATCAGTCATATTTATCGAAACCCACTTAATGTCTCAATGTTTTACTTAGTTGTTCAGTAATACATGTGCCGGTAATCCATTTTTAGTTTCAGTTTAGATTCTACAAGAGGCTGGATGGCCTGTATTAGTCCTGAAAATGGTAGTCTCTTGGCTGACTCAACTTTATTTCGAGGGGGTCAACAGATGGAGCCTTAATCACATATTGAAATAGTCATTTCCATTCGCTGACGATTCGGTGAGGATGTAGCTGTAAATAATTCCCCAAAATCAATAGCTCTGTAGTTGTTCGACATTGGATGCTGACCACAATAGTTTTAGTGAACTTGTTTAGCTGAAGGCGTTCGGTCATGAATCCGCACCAGATCACGTTACAGCTCAGCGTGGGAAACATCTACGTTCATTAGCCAGATTAGATCAACCCCTTCTCGATATATTGATAACGCATCAAACATATCTTTCTAAACTCTTCGCTTCTGACTTCTGATTTTAACTGAGTGGGGAACGATTCGGCTATAGAAGGTGTTACTGGTTAGTAGTTGTGAAACTACAATACTGGCGGTATCTTCAAGGGAATCGATTGGATTTATTCTGGGCTTGTGAACTTTGTTAGTGTCCTCACAAATTTTCAGTTCCTGAAAATTGAGCGCATATCAGATGTAAATATATTGCTAAGTAACTTACAAACTGTGGCCAAGTTACCTCTGGTTCTTCTATATGACAAGGGAAATAGATTTAGTTTGGACAGTCTTTCATTACACGAGATCTTTACGACTCCAGGAATCAGCTTAGTTGCGATTCTCTAAATCTTTCCCGACAGCTCACTGTCTCTATTTAGACAGGAGCTAGTCGCTTACATTCAACACTCGAGTTTAGGATGAACGAACACTGTATACGGAGGCGAAATGCTTTTAGCACCTATACGGCTAAAGGCTTTACGTATTGACCATAGGGTTCTAAGGACTTTGTGGCTATTACACGGCGGTGTGCAGTAGTTTTTAAGTCTTGGTTAAAGACAACCCCTAAGTCATTTCGTGTCTGGACAACAGGTCGCTCACTGTTATTCACCGTGTATTTATCTCTACCTTGATGGCAATTATGCATCATAATGCGGTTAGAAGCATTTATCGGCAAGTGAGATTACAGGAAACTAGGAAGATAATTTGCATAAAGGAGACACAAGCCTGGTCCCAAAACTTCTTTTTGAGGCAATCGGTAGGCACACTTTTCCAACTAGGCAATTTCTAGTCGACCGGTGCATTTTGCTGACGCCAACTAGGAAGTCTTTTATTCACACTAATGAATTGCCTTCAATCCTGATATTACATAACTTAGAGAATAGTCGACGGCGAAGAAATTTGTCAAATCCTCACTGAAGTCATTGTTGACTACTTTACAGGTGAATTTCGATCCTTAAGAGCTCAACAACTTTCATCGGCTACTAATAAGTTTGCGAAGCATGAATAACCTGTTCTAAAGCCGTGCTGCTTTTCAGAGAGAAGCCGATTTTCGTCTACATACTAAAACATTTTCTTTTGAGTAACTTTTGTAATTCTAACGACCACTCTGGTTTAGCTTACAGGTCAGAAGATCCCTAGTTTGAGTCTCGTACTTGTTTTAAAAACAGAACTTACTGTTGCGTTACTCCAGTCCTTGTGTAATCTCCCTTGAAGTACAGATACATCAAGACATTCGTGATGAAATTCGTTAATTCTTTCGGCAATTTGGAGTGTATTTCACCGGCTCCCATGAATTCGCCTGTCTAACTCATTCAGAATACCAAAGATATCATGTTCTTCAATGGTCATAGTATCCAGAGTGTGTTGGGTGGGTCTGTCTGGATTGAAGGAGAGAGGGTAGCGGTAAATAAATCCGCGAAATCAATAGCTCTGTAATTCTTTGACATTTGATGCCGACCACACTAATTTAAATGGACTCACCTAGCTGAAGGCGCTCGGTCGTGCATCTGCACCAGATCACGAGTAGGAACGCTGTGCTTAACCTCTCCTACAACTGCTAGCTAGTTTATATCAGTTAATTCTCGATATATTGACAGCCTATTAAATATATCTTCGAACCCCTTCACTTCCGACTTCTGGTTTCATTGGGTGGGCACGTTTCGATTATAGGAGTTACTGGTTAAGGTGTTGTCAAACTCCCAATACTTTTGACATTTTCAAGGGCATATCTATGATACATACACTGCTAGAATAATTTGGGGATACCTGAGCTTTACCACAATCGTTCTTCACTGGTGATGCAGTGCTACTGTCTGTGCATAATGCTGAAATTTCGCCTCTTCTCTTAGTCCTTTGAATCATGTACAAGCATAAGTACTTGAAGTATTCTAAAGACTCCTTAACAAGCTTTTCTTCGTATGACCTTTTAGACATGCAGAGGGTCGTGACACAAATATTTCGAGCTTCGCAATATTGGTAATTTGTTTCGTAAGTACATAGTAGTCTGAATCTCTCACATATTCTTTCCTTGTTGCGGAGAAAGATGAAGACCCCCTTATTGGACCGAAGCGGGGAGTTCCTTGGACACCTTGGTGTAGTTCGTGGGGTCTGCAGTGCTGCAACGTTTATGTATAAATTTCTCAATGCTTCCCAGGCCTTTCCAATGGGGGATTCTGGTGTTATTGTCTGATCTACTGAGAATGTCTGAATGCATAGTCTCTAGTATATTTGCTTTCAGGATGTTAGCTCTGACCGAAAAATCGCTGTTGACAAGGTTATAAAGTTCAAAGACTAAAATATCATGGTCGCCGTTACCTAAGGTTGGCATATAATGGAGGTTTGTAGCATCATTCTTATGGTGGGTAAGTGTGCGATCTAGTAAGGATGACTCAGGGGCTAGGTTGAACCCAGCCACTTGTTTCATATCATGCACTGTGGTGTATGCTACTTATGTTGATGGATATAAGTGGTACGGAACACCAATCGGAAGTAGAATGCACGCCAGCGGAAGGCTGGAAAGATCCAATGGCAAAAGGACAGAAAGGAAGACAGAAATTAATTTAAATAACAACAGAAATGAAAGAATCAGTAAGCACGTAAAGAAAAGCTGGCAAAAGATATGCAGACGATGTATTTGATGCATAGCTTTCACATTTTGCTAAACCGCTATGTGATTTTGTATTAAACAATAAATTGGTTTTCTCCACTCCAGTGTTTGTTTACTACAAGGCAACCACAGAGATATCTTGTGACACTAGCTGGTTGATTAGATCTTTTATCAGCTTAATCACATGCTCAAGACAAGCTCTGAATTCTGAGTTTCTAGTATCCTTGACCTTATGAAAGACGACTGATCTGTCACTACGATCAGCACTCGATTTGTTAGTTACTGTTTGGGGGACTGGCTTTTCTTAGGCAATATTAGGTCGTTTTCTAATTTTGATTTGTACACATTCGTCAGCTTTCATTACAGTAGCAATCAAAGTCGTGCCAGTCACACTGTGAGATCCTAGATGAGTGTCAACGAATTGAGTGGTCAGGTGGTTGTTTTCCCTGCTAGAAACAAATCTAGTCTTATAACTGGGATCTCCAGACGTTTCCTGCCCTCTGCTGATTGAAGGGCGGGGAAATGAAGAAACATCCTTTCCTGAGTTTTTGTTTCTGACGGAGTCTTTGAAGTCGGTCCTTACTCCCCTGGTCCATGCAAGTCAGTTGACTCGGGGCTTATCTAGGATAACTTCACACTAGTTTGCATATCGAAAGGGCAAGTATCATTTGATCCATCTTGATTACGCTTGTAAGTGCTTTTTTTAACAGCTCTCACTATCGCAACGGCTTCGGATAGAGAACTATCTGAGTCCGATTAACGTTTCTGATACAACCGCACGCAACCATTTTTATTAAACGTTTGAAAGCCATAGACATTCGATCAGGGTAAACTTCAGGGTATCATCTTCTGCATTTGTCACACTGCACGCCACTCTCCACACAGCATCGACAGCCGGTCATGGCGATTGCTTTTTGACTACTGTGAAGTCATCGATCAGAAGTTTTCAAATAAATAAGACAGAGAAAACACGTGTAGGTAAAAACTGACAACCATAAAAGGAGAAAATAGGTCAGATCCAAAATGAAACAAATAAAGGGGACAGTGTACAGATGACATATTACCCTCGAACAAACGACACTCTTGGTGTCACTTTAACTGAAACAAATTGGATTACAGTGAAAATGATCAAAACCACAAATTTAACTCAGAGAAGAAAAACACCACTATCCTTTTCAAGTAGCGCGAGCGTTGTGATGTGTTTTTGATATTCCCCTTTGTTCCTATACTAATCCATTTGTAGCTACCAGAGTACGCTATTTAATAGACCCGGAAATTTCTGCTGACTACAGAACATTCAGTAATGATGTCCATTCTGTCTGTAGTAACGACGTTACTTGGTGGAAAAAATGATAAAAAGCCAAAAGAGAAAGTTCCCCCAGTTTCAAAAATACCAATTCCAGGAATTAGGGATCCTTAAATTAACCATAACACCTATGTAACAGAAAGTGATTCCCAAAAATAAACACCCTCATTACTACTCAACAATGGTACTGAACATGTTATTTTCACTGGGGTACAGCTGACTGATAGCGCTTGGTCAAGCATCCTCACTAGACCACGCTTCAGCCCATCATGAAGCACATCTGTCCTAATTAGCCAGTTCAGCTGCCACATACTGCGTTACCCCCTCGCCCGTAAAATAAAGTACAGCTTTCTCACCAATCGTGAACAGCTTACAACCAGCAATGAGAATAACATTTCAGCAAGACCTTAATATACTGTAAACAAATGAATAGATTTCAACCCTCCAAAGAGCAAAATAGTCCATTTCTGGCCTTATAAAAGGGTTGGATCCAAATAATTCTCCAGTAAAAATATTATGCCTGAAGAAAATTTAGGTGTCTCGTTTTTCTACGATCTGAACCTAAATACTCGCTGGGTTAAATATGCTTGTTAAATCAATCTCCAACAATTAGAGTTTAAGCACACAATAAGACAGTTCCATCGTAGGACGTTGAAACCAGTCTCACCGACTGGTGCTGGTATCATAACCAGTATGGTAAGTCCTCCAGAAATTGCAGGAAGCCCTGCAACTATCCGAACTCCAAATCCACTGACACGAAAAAATATTCGGGAAACTTCCAAGACGGCACGCGTTAACGGCAACCGTAGCCGGCGAACATAGCCGCCTCTTATACGTCACGGATGTGACTACGAAAGTTCGCTACCTCGTCGACACTGGCGCAGAAGTTAGCGTTCTTCCCGCGAACTCTAGTGACAGACTTCACGAGTCTGTTTTAAGTTTACAGGCGGCAAACGGAAAGCCGATTGCTACATACGGTAAAAGGTACGTTTACCTTAACGTGGGTTTACGCAAACCCATTCACTGGATTTTCGTTGTTGCAGATGTCTCTCTGCCAATCATTGGTATAGACCTGTTACAATACCACAATCTACTAATCGACACACGCTCACGAAGTTTAATGGACGGAAACACTAAGTTATCTGTCTGCGTAACTCCTTTTTCTGGTTGCAGATTATCCCCAGTCACAATTAAGCACGCCATAAACCCCCTATATCAATCATTACTCGATAAATACTCCGGCATATATCAACTGCAACCGAAATCGCCCTGTGTAACCAGCAATGTTACACATCACATCTCGACTACAGGACCACCTGTATTCTCAAAAGCACGCCGACTCGTTCCCGAAAAGCTTAGGTTGGCTAAAAACGAATTCGATTACATGATAGACTTAGGAATAATTCGACCGTCAAATAGCCCTTGGTCATCTCCCTTGCACATGTTCCCTAAAAAGGACAGCAACGATTGGCGTCCAACTGGTGATTATCGGCGTCTGAATGCTAATAGCATTCCCGATCGCTACCCGTTGCCGCACATTCACGATTTGACAGCTACCTTAAAAGGTGCAACTGTCTTTTCGAAAACCGACTTAGTTAAGGCTTACAACCAAATACCGATGGCAACCGACGACATTCCAAAAACCGCCATCATAACCCCTTTCGGCCTCTACGAATTTCTACGAATGCTTTTCGGCCTAAGAAATGCGGCTCAAACCTTCCAAAGGTTTATAAACGACGTCTTCCGAGGTCTTAACTTCGTACATGCGTATGTTGATGACTGTCTAATAGCAAATCCGGACAGAGAATCACATATTCAGCATCTGGACATTGTTTTCGAATGACTCCAAAGGCATGGCATTACTGTCAACATTCAGAAATGCCAAATCGGAACAAACTCTTTAGACTTCTTAGGACACACCATTGATGCTCAAGGCATCCGACCCCTTAGAAGCAAAGTGGCGGCCATTCCGGATTACCAAGAACCGACCACGATTAGGCAATTGCGCACTTTCAACTGATTTGTAAGTTTCCACAGACGGTTCATACCTAAATGCTCATCTCTTATGAAACCGTTAACCGACCAACTTCGTGGAAGTGCAAAATCAATTAGTTTAGACGACACCGCTCGATAAGCATTCTCCAGAGTTAAGGAACATATCGCTAAGGCAACCCTGATTGCGCATCAAGACACTCAAGCACTCATTAGTATCGCCATAGACGCATCCGACTCAGCAATCGGAGAAGTCTTAGAACAATGGGTTAACAACTCGTGGCAACCTCTAGGATTTTTCTCGAGATGGTTGTTAGACGCGGAATCTAGGTACAGCATTTTCGGTAGGGAACTCCTAGCTATGTATCGTCCTGTACGACATTTCCAACATTCCATCGAAGGAAGAGAATTCACGCTTTTTACCGATCACAAACCTCTTACCTTCCCTTTAAGTTCATCTTCAGACAAGTACTCACCGCGAGAGTCTCGACAACTGGACTACATTTCGCAGTTTACTTCAAATATACAACACATTTCTGGAGCAAACAATGTAGTCGCAGACGCCTTGTCTCGAATAAGTTTTTTGAACAGTTTCCAAGGAATTGACCTTCTTAAACTCGCTCAGCTTCAAAAAGAAGACATTGATCTTCAGCATGAGTTATCCTCGACAACTCTTAAACTACGTATTAAGCAGATGGGAACAGGTAAGGAAACCTTACTTTGCGACACATCTACAGGTAGGGATCGTCCAATTGTACCAAAACATTATCGACGCAACGTCTTCAATACGTTGCACAATCTTTCTCATCCAGGTGTCCGTGCAACAATCAAGCTTATAGACGAACGGTTTTGCTGGCCTGGTATGAATAAAGACGTGAGGGAGTGGGTACGCTCCTGTGTAAGCTGCCAGAAATCTTAGGTAATTAGACTCAACAAATGTCCCTTAGGCTTTTTCAAAACCCTTGACGCTCGTTTCGACCACGTTCATCTAGATTTGGTAGGACCCTTACCCGATTCAAACGGATACTCATATCTCTTAACATGCGTAGACCGTTTCACTCGATGGCCAGAAGCAGTACCTATTAGAGACATTACTGCTGAAACAGTGGCTCGCGCTTTCATCGAACGATGGGTTGCGAATTTCGGCTGCACATCAACCATCACTACAGACCGCAGACGCCAGTTCGAATCTGGACTTTTCCGTTGCCTGACCTCACTATTAGGAATCACTCCCTTCCGAACGACCGCCTACCACCCACAAGCAAACGGGTTGGTAGAACGTTTTCATAGACAACTTAAAGCTTCACTATCAGCTACAAACGTTTCACAGTGGACAGACGCTCTTCCACTCGTCTTGATAGGTATCCGCAATGCAGTGAAAGCTGACATTGGATACACTGCATCTCAACTCGTTTACGGAACGACACTCGGACTTCCAGGAGAATTCGTAGATCCTTCGGCTTCTTCATTGAACACGGATCTAAGCTCTTACACGAGTAGGCTTGCAAATGCAATGCGTTCAGTTAAACCTGCTCACACTCGACCTTAATCAACTGATGTTTTCGTTCAACCTGACTTACGACATAGTACACACGTCTTCGTTCGTCGAGACCCACATCGACGACTTCTCGAATCAGCATACGAAGGACCCTTCAAAGTTCTTCAACATCAACCTAAGTACTATGTAGTCGATAAGAACGGCACGAACGATATCATCAGTATCGATCGCCTAAAAGCAGCGTACTTAGAAGGAAACCCTAGCTACGTCGATTTTCCTTCAGTACATTCCAACGACACGGCTCTCACACTCGTAGTACCACACACGACAGCCGACACACACCTTGATACCTCGTTAACATCGGAAAATAAACCTAAAACAACGCTTTCTGGAAGACGAGTAAGATTTCCAGAACACCTAAACGACTATTGCACGTAGGACACAAACGTTATCTCGAATTCCCTTTGCATTATTTATCATAAAAAAGAATTATTTTAATATGCTTATTTTTGTATATTTATTTCAAAAAAACAATCTTTTTTACTTATGGACGTGTATATATATATATTTTTCATATAAAAAAACCCAAAAAAAACCCAATTTTTTCTAATCGCTTTTACGCTGTCGCAAGTGTATTACTTTATTTATTTTTTTTCCCGTTCATTTTGTGTCCTTACGCAAGTATGAGTGTATTTTCGACATGCACTCACACGTTCTATTTTTTCTCTTTTCCAGGACTGCTGGAAAAGAACGACGAAGTTTGACAAGGAACTGAAATTTTCATTGTACTTTATTTCTTTATTGCTATGTTGTACCTCCTGGTCCCTTAGTGTAAGGAAAGACGACCAGACGCTGCTAGATATAGCAAGCTATCAGAAGAGTGTTTACCAACGACAAACTCGTTGGGTTTAAACTTATGGCTGATCACGTATTGGGGTCATCACTACCTCACTAGAGGGGGAGTGATCTGTAGCTGTAAATAATTCCCCAAAATCAATAGCTCATTAAGTGTTCGACATTGGATGCTGACCACGTTGTTTAAGTGGACTTGTTTAACTGAAGGCTTTCGGTCATGCATCCGTACCAGATCACGTTTCGACTCAGCGTGGGACACTACTCCTACGTTCACTAGCCAGCTTAGAGTAAACACTTCGCGATATATTGATAACGTATCAAATATATCTTTCCTACCTCTTCGCATCTGACTTCTGATTTCGATTAGTTGGGGAAAGCTTCGTATATAGAAGGTGCTACTGGTAGCAGGTTGTAAAATCAGAATACTAGTCGTATCTTCAATAGACTGAAGTTTCCCACAGAGGTTTGCAGGTAGCTTTCTTGTTTGTAAGATTATTTTAACAACTAGAAGTTATAAATTGTTTAGTTACTCCTTTGGTACGTACCTATCAAACCAATCATCTCTTAATGTAGGCAATCTTCAGTCAAATATGTTTAGTTTAGCCATAGCCTAGATTAATGAATAAATGTCAGAAAGTTAGAAAGTAAAAACGGTCATTTTTACATTCTGTATAAAGTTCATACTAACATTCAATCTAAACTATAGCTCGCTCAGCTACCCAACTATGCAATCGTTCACCTGGAAAACGATAATTACCATGTAATTAATGTGGAAAGTTTGGAGGTAGTAACGAAGATGCTTGTAATAGGTTGTAGATTTATCACCTTGCATTCCTTCACAGGTTTTTGTCTTCTTTCAGATTTGTCAATATGTCATACATGGAAGCACTATTGCAGTATATATGAATACATGCATACAAACTGTAAAGTATTAAAAGCTATCAGTTTTGAAGATGCGGGCATTTCAACAACAGGGTCAATCACATCCAGTAAGTTTTCATAAAATTAGCGGCAGGAAATTCCGCTAATGGCTCGAAATCGCGCCAAAAGTATGTGATAAGATAATAATGTATATACTAGTTAATACGTGTTGTATTCATATTTTAGCCCTTTCATAGTAAATGAACAAGTAGAATGGACTGTTGTCAAAGTTCGAAAGCATTGTTAAACACAGCAAATTTCTTGTAAAAATGTATGTCGCTCAAACTCCAGTCTGTTTTTAGGCACCTTTAGTAATTGTAGAATATGATAGATAAACTATGGCCTCAACGTGTTATTCGCTAGATTTAGTTTTCTAGCTCTTCAAGTCGCATTTTTTTAGCTTGTGTATTTCTCCACTTACATCTATTTCACTTTTGCGCTACTAATGCTATCGGTTTTATCTATATTTTAGCTTATGTATTAAAGACATCAGCCTCATTTAACTTTAACAAGTGTCAGACTCGGTCATATGAAGGGAGCTGTTGCTTAGGCTTCAAAACACTCGATTTCTAACACCGAATTATGGATCTGACCATCATTCTATCACTGTACTAGTAATTGTGCTGTAAATTTTGCCGTCACACGAAAGGTACGGCTGGAAACCGAATACTAGTCTGTAAGTATCACTAGTCCAATTAAGGGAATGAAATTATAACAACCTACTGTAAAACGAATAGACTACACTTTAAATAATCCTTAAATTATTTTCTTTTACTTTTGGTAATGTCTCATCCTTATCGACCTCAGGTGATGCAAAATTTATTTTTTACTTAATCAGGGGAAAACAGATCTGTCCTTTTTACCTAAAGAATCGATGCATATATGGCGATCGATGCATTAATTCTCATTGTTTACCAGAAAACAAATTGTCCCAGACTTCAAAGTGAGTACTTTCATGTCTTACAGTATTTGTTTTTTCACGACTCCTATTCAAGATGAGTCTGTCACTTTAGGTCTGAAGAGGAAAATCGTGTTAACTTGTATAAACTAAGATCCCTTTCTACATCCCTGCGTGTTGTATTTGTCTCTATGCAGTCAGATTTCTGTCTACTGACTTACTTGTGGGCTAACTATAGCCTATCAGGTCACTGAAGTCACTGCAATTGTGGATAATATTAATAATCACGGGTACTGTTGGTTTGCATGCACTTATTCAGCCAACTCACTCAAATATAAGTTTACATATGTATTATTGTACCCTTGCTTTCACTATTATGTGGCTCTTCACAAAGATTGTTATGTAATTTGTTTAGCTTTTTGTTCAAGTAGATTATATCTTAACAGGATTAGGTGTTTTGTCTGTGAAGAAATCTTCGCCTATCAAAGATAATCAAGGATATATCGACAACATAGTACCTAAAACAAATGTGGTGCGATTATAATTTACGGAGGTCTTTCGGGCTACCCCTACGTGACCTTGAGACCACCTACTTGATAGGACTAAGTGAGAGTTAGAAATTAGTGTGAGGGATTGAGACTAAGGTTTACATTTGGACGTCGAAGTTGGGTATTACAGTTGTGGCTTTCACAACGAACTGATATCAGCTATAATCCTGAAGCGTTATTTAGGGTTGGGGATAGGATCCACATCGTCAAGTCATCTCAGTGTATCGTAGTCAATTGTATATATTTTGTAAAAGTCTCTATCATAGAATTAATCAGAGGCATATCGTTTGCGGTGTTGTAATTTTCCTTTCATCATGACTGACTGCCCTAGACTCAGCACGTCCGTGGTATTTTCGTCGTAGGGAACTTTACATTTCTCATGTAAACCAGGGAAAGAGACAGATAATGAAGCATGCTCTCCATCATGGATTACGATAATGTATATAATAATTCTTGCTTCATTTCTGCTAGTCGCCCGGTACAAGGACGAAATTGCAAACGAGAGTAGAGTTTATCCTCACCCCTATTTAGCCGTATGGACGAATGAATTTCGCGCCCAAATCCAAGACCTGCTGCCCTAAATCTGATTGGTTCGCCCATAAATCATAATCTCGACTGTGAAAATAAGAACTCTAACAGTAGCGAAGTTTTAGAGAAGCAGCGAAGAAATGTAGCGCAAAACTAAGAGGAATACGAAGAACCAACACTGACAGATTTTGAGCCATATCACTCTATATCAGTCACTAAATATTTTAGTCATGTTGCGTATTTCAGTGAGGCAATTTATGATTTCTACATAGTCAAAGTTGAATCATTAGTTTTATAAACGTATTTAGTATTGTGGTCTGATTTCCCAGTTAAATATTGGGAATAAGATTCGTTGCAAGGACTTTATCATTAGGTTACACTGTCATAATAAAACCAGTAGATTTAGAGTCTCAGTCTGTAACATGCCACCATATTTCAGCTCAGTAGACCTAAAGCATGTTTGCCAGGCCTGTAAAGCTCAAATCACTTGAAATTTTTGCGCACTCTGTATACTGTTTCTCACTCTTACAAGTTGTAATCGAACTAATATATATTACGACTGAAAATGTAAGTTCTCTGATTCGTAAATCTCTACTGTTGCACGTGGTGTTTTGTTGTTTAATGTCTGTTCATGAATTTTGGCTCATTTAGTGAGAGATGTTTAATGCAGATGAATTCTATTAAGCGACATTTTGCATGGTTTATCTATAATCCATGATATAGTATGAAATGTGCTGGGCAGATAATATAAATTTCATTACTTTAAACATTTAGGTTCTTGTTCTAGAGCCTTAATTCAACATAAAACCCCCTTTTTAACTTCAGATCTATTCCTTGTAAGTTCTATCTACAAGGCTACTGTCACAATGGGATCAAATGTACATTTTCACACAATATAAATGGTAATTGTGGTATTACATAAATTTGGTTTATATTTAATTTTTATGATATATTTAATTCTAGTCATCTTTTAAAGTAATTCATACCTAGTCAAACCATGTATTTCTTTTCGCTGGTGGTTAATCATTGAATGGTATGAAAACAAATAATAAAACTGAATATCGTCAGTTGGAATACTGAGATATAAAGACAACTCTTTTCAGTATGGGGTTGTGAAAATTGTTGAATTTTATTGACATCACGATTTAATCTGAATGAAGTTAGATTTCTACACGAGTAGATCCCGGTTCAGTGGTCTAGAGAAGCTAATTGTTCGCTTAAAACTAATAGTCCTGGGTTCGGTTCCCACTGGCAAGGTCGTGGGTGCCTGCTACATAGGAGTCTCATACTAGGACGAAACGGTCATCCAGTGTATTCAGTTTTTCCGATGGTTGTCTAACTTAGATCAGTTCGTAAGTTCTCATCATTGAATCTCATTCGGGTTAAACCCATAACGTTCCGTCCATCTTTTGGTTTAGATTTTGTTAGCTAGTGTTTCCTAAAACTAAGGGGGTTCGTAATATAGTGCGATCACGTAGTCTGTAAGGTTTAATGTTTCGTTAGCATTTCTCCGCTCTCAAATGCTGTATAAGGGACGTCACGTGACATATAGTGTGGATAAGATGTTAGTCATCATCAAAGTATGGCTTAATGCTGAGCTATCGGCTTTCCATTCCATAATGGTCGCAAAATAATAGCTCCACAGTGGATGTCAGTGAAGTGGCCTTAATATATGACTACATACCTATTGATCGAGACAGAGATATGTCCACCTTTAAATCTTCAGTTTAGTATTATTACTTGTTTTAGCGTTTGAACAAGCATCAGTAAGATGTAGACAAAATTAATTTGGTTTCCTCGTAATTGTTGTTTCATTGATTGGTAATTGATTATACCTTTGAAACTTTGCTTATTCTTTTAAGTGATTTTAATTGAAATGACGTAGAACTTTTCATTTATTCAGCCAATTCATCTCATAACTACCGCAGAAATTTGAAGGAAGCCATTGACTCAAAATATCCAAACAGTCAGCCAAACAATCTCACCAGATTCTTAACTAACACTGACACTAATATTGCCAGTAAAACTATTAATAAGCCAATATCACCTGGTTTAACAGGTTTTTCATTCCGTCAGACTGAAAAAGTAATCAAAATGCAATCATCTCGATATCGTGAATGGGGATATGAAGCTTCAGAAATTTATAGCTCCTACGATCAGCTGAATGGAAAAGAGCTATCTATATATCGTTCATCTGGAAATTTTGTTCCTGGTACGATTCCTTTATCTTCACCGTCAGAAAATTTATGTACATTTTCTTAAAAATGAACTGTATTATTCTTGTATAATGTCTCTAAAATAACTCTATATCAATTCATTTACTTATTGATTACAAACTATAGCCCAATATTTTCGTGTCCCAGGGTTTCCGCATAATCTGCGCATCCATAATGTATTTTCGAAGTCCTATCTGAATAAGGATAAGCTACAATTCTATAACAAATGATCAAATATGGCCTACTCAAACAAGTGTAGACTACCTGAGCGGAGTCCACGTGATTGTTGTAACCAGTGGTTAGAGACTCAAAATCGTTTGGAATGGCACAGGTGCATCCATTTTTTGTTTTCCTCTATGTTCTGGGCTTCTGAATTCCTCATAACGTTTTCGTGTTTTTATCTCACTAATTTACATTTTCTTGAATCGTATCATTGATGCCTAATCTTTTTTATTATTACTAAGACTGCAGCTATCTCTATTGTTCTGGGGCTTGTCCTGACAATTTTATTTCTCTGTGCTAATGGATTGTGGTAGCTTAAACCGATGTGCATGCATACAAGGCTCTACGTTGAGACTGACTGACTGACTAATTCAGACAGATCAAAATAAACAACACAAAATTTAGCATAAATTCGTGCTGATCAGTATTGCTGACTCTGAGTTTTAACCGTATGCAAGTTTTTATATTAAAGCCTGTGCCGACAGTGTTAGGAAAAATACTTTCTAGCGTCCTTCCACATGGTCCATAATTACTTACGCATGTTACTCTTTGTGGAGGAGCATAGGCCGCCCACCAGCGGTAAGACTAAAAGCAGCAAACCCAAGGTCCGAAGGCGAAGTCGTACTTCTGACTGTACAGAGGTGTGACAGCAGTAAGATGTCTCCTTCAGACAACCAGCATAACAGCGATGCTGCCTTCCCACGAGGAGGGGTGGGGTTAGAAAAGGTCGACCCTAAAAATGCACACCTCGCCTTATCCCACGGATTTCCATCTCCGGCGGTAAGGTCCTTTAAAGAACGGAGCTAACACAAAAACTACCCACAAAAAGGTCGTGTGTGACCGACCTCAAGCAGTTGTCCCTTGGGCACTGCGATCACGCTCTCAGGTCATTAAGACTACTTCTAACCTAATTCCCTTTTCAGGTACCTCTAGAAGAACCCTTCCACGGTGTGGGCAACCGGGAAGTGATAACTGCCCTCATACCTCTAACAGCACTCAAGAACACAGAGCACTCTCCATGCCGCCCTGTCCTCGGAAATCCTTTCCAGTTGCTATTCATCCTTTTGATGTCTGCTTCCAATTCCTGACGTAGTGTGTTCTTTGGCTTTCCGCTTTTCCGTTTCCTTTCAGGATTCCGAGTTAGGGCTTGCCTCGTGATGCGGTTTGGTGATTTCCTTAATGCATGTCCTATCCACTTCCAACGTCTTTTCCTAATTTCCTCTTCAGCTGGAAGCTGGTTTGTCCTCTCCCACAGTAGGATGTTGCTGATAGTATCCGGCCAGTAAATGTTGAGTATTTTGCGTAGACAACTGTTTTTAAATACTTGTACGTTTTTGATGATGGTTGCAGCAGTTCTCCGCTTGTAACTCTCCTAGAGTTACTGCCGGTTTCAAGCCCGAGTAAAGGAGGAGGGTTAGGTGTGGGGTCGGCAACCTCATCCCGTAGAAAAAAACCTTTTTAAAATACTCCAACCAGACTAAACAAATTAAACCATTTAAACTCTACCCTGGGAGTTAAAGGAATAATTATGACGCCTCACGATGAACGCCGAGATCCTTCAGAAGTCATGAGGCCGATTCCCCTTCTAACACCCAGAACAACAATTTTTATAGGTTCATGGTTCATAATCAGTACAGTCTGTTTGTAGTATTACCTCACAGCATAGAAAATCTGTGACAACAACAGTAAAAGTCTTACTGCAGGTTTGAATGACTAATAGACAAACAAGTACATCACTCTACAGCCTCACAAGAAATAGCATTGGTCCAAGTTGCTATATCTCGGAATTACACAACAAAAGGAAAGACATATGATGAGATCGTAGCAAAATAACCTTTAAAAGATATCAGTAAATAATCTTCCATTTGAGCGGAATATAGGATTTCACTTCGTATTGTGTGAAAAATTCACTAAGCATTTTGAAACATTTCTTTAGTCTTTCGCAACTAACCAAATCCAATATAAGCTGGTTTGTAAGGCAATAGTTCTGAACCAATTTGATATTCTGTATCTGACCTTCAAAACAGTATTATTTACATATGAAATAACATTTTACCTGATCGATTTTATGCCGTATAAGTGACTTATTCATGAAGTATAGAAAAATAATACGGTATTCATTCATCGTAATTTTTCAGTCACTTCATGTTTCTACGGTTAATCGATAAGTATGTATTATAATTCATTCATTTCCACATAGTTTACGTTATTTCCATAAAATCAAATTTGATAATAATGTTCTGTATGTTACTAAATTTCTGCTAGTTTGTGCTTAAAGTATGCATTAACAATCAAATCTAAATAAACGTGAATGAATGTGAATTGTCCAGATTAAGCAGATATGAAAACAGTTAATTTTAAGATACATAACATTATTTATTATTTTCAAAAGATATTGTGAAACTTCATATTCAATTCGCAAAGGTATAGCGTATGTCTCTTCACTTAAAGATATCATTTTTGTCCTTCAATACCAATATAGGTTTTGATGTGATTGGTAGACGACTTATTAACGGCTTTATTGAAGTGGATTGTAGATTCGGCTTCACAAGAATTCTCAATAGTTTTATTCGTTGTGTTGTGTTGTTTTACTGCATAAATTGTACTCCGAACTGGGTAATTTTGATGAATAGTGTTTGTGATCAAACTGAATTGATGGTATAGTATTGTTTAGGATGTCTTAAAGCGTCAGATATAACACAGATACACTTTTAATGATTTTGATATATGTACCTATATTTAAAAGTCCTTGTGCTTTTTCCTAAACCTCCTTAGTCAACGTCAATATTACGAATTTTTTTAGACTCTTATCTACAATATATTACTTGGGCTATGGAACAAGCGGGATAAATAATACTGTTAATTAAAAATTCATTGACTTATGATCTATCAACGGTACAAATTTGCGTATAAATGCAGATCATTATTTCTGCATAGAAATCAACATATGTCTACTTCATCGTTGGTTGTAATTCACTCAAACATAAAATTCTTAATCTTTATTTATTGGTATACTTTTCAATAGAGTTTATCAGAATAAATTTTATATAAAAAGAATAATCATCATGACTATCATGTACGTATATGAAGATTATATTTGTTTGGTAATATACGAATTTAAAAAAAAATTATTCAAATAAATAGAAATAGACTATTATTACCTATTTGACATCACCTAATAGAGCAACTCCTCTTAAAATCCAATGGTCTGCATCTACTGCACTACGAAGCATTAAAGGAAATATGTAATTCAAGTCAGTACGTTTAGGCTTTTTGTAAACTGGACATGAATAAAATATTCCAGGTTTACTTTTCTCACCGATTGACTGAGAAAATGCAGATACATGTACTACTGGGAGTGGAGTGTACAATAGTTTTGGTAGCGGCTCCATTAGTCTAGCCTGTTTACGATCCCAACCAGCTCCATCTAAACTAAGACCATGAATGTAAACACCTTCAGTTGGACCTTTAGTTAATTCTTCACGCATTAATTTCGTCACATCGTTTGTTAAAGCTACATCATCTAGGGCATATTTATTTGCTCTGGCCACTTCTTGTCTCATAGCAGTGAGGAAACCCTAAAATAAGAAAGTGAATAGTTATAACAATTCGTAATCGTTGAAACGGCTGAAAAAATACTGGATTACTTTATCCATAATGAAGTGATTGAAAGTTTTAAAATTGGCTTTTTTTATGTACAAAGTTGATTCCTTAAACTACGAAACAAGCACAAAAATTGAATGAGCCACTCTGCATAAATTAATGATATTGAAAATGAATATGCTTACAGAAGTATCTTGACATGTTGAAGTAGAGACTAAACTAAAAGCGGTCTCAGTAGGAATTTGTCTCCTAGAAGATTTTTTGGTCAAAGATATCATTTGAACCTATTCTACTGGATTTTACAGTTTAAAATAATTTTATCTAAAGGTAAACAGTAAAATAAGTTCAGAGAAATCACCACTTATTTATAATAAGGGGTTGGATAAACTACTATTCTGTAATCGTTGAAATCCATTTAAATATGTTTAGTTAGGATCGTAAACATAGTGGTAGATGGCTAGAGATAGCCTCCAAAATCTTCTGTAGGCTTAAAGTATAAAATTTGTTTCTGCAACTTTGGTTTTTCAGCCGACTGCACAATTAATCGTTTAACTTTTTTAGCAGAAGTATTTCTGACGAGTCAAACACTTCAAAATGTACACTTATAGTTATTTAGATAGCATCATTTACTTGTTAATGTTTCTCAGAGTTACCGATTGTGACTTAAAAACTGAATAGACCAACCGCAAAGGCCTACTCCATTTGATGTTCGACAATGTGCTATTAGTTCACATCTAGAAATTATTTCCAAAAATAAATAAACATTCCTACATGAAACTCACTTGAGGATTAAAAAATCCTGTCATCCAATAGCAAATTGGACGACCTTCGAAAAGCCAATTACTAAATTGGGCATTCCTGTCAAGTAAATCTGTGAACCAAAATCCAAGAGTAGCTGATTCCCATGACATCTAGAAAAGGGTTTTATGAATAGAAAATGTTGGCAAAACAGTATTTCTTTTGTGATTTCAAACGTGATAACATGGTTTTTATTAATAAGTCATTAAAAAACAGGGACTGATTTTTTTCATGTAAAGGGGCTCGAATAACTTAGCAGTAACATCTCAGAGTGTGAACCGGATGACCCGAGTTTTAATCCCATCGATGTCTCAGTTCCCTCAAGATCATAGTCACCTGCTGCTGAAGAGTGCCAACTAGTACGAAACCAGGGTTGACTGCCTCCGGCCACCTAACTTGTCAGCATGGTGTACGCAATGACGAGTCACGTTGACTAGTGGGCTTATTGCAACCCGATCGACAGGATTCGTTTGACATCAAAGAATTAGTGATACATAAGACTAGTCATTATTCAGTGGTCAGTTAATTGTTAGCTTAAACCCTCCTTCAAAATCTTATCGTCTTTCCACCTACTTATGCTCGTTTGTTAGTGTTGATATGCATTGCATTTTGGCATCAATGATCTTATGTGTTTCTCAACCTTTATATCTTCCATGTAGGCGTTTATATACAGTTGGAGATATAAAACTACCAAGTCAATGACGCACCGGTTTAAAATTTGAAAGTTCTCCATGAGAACTGGATTTCCTGAACTCGATATTGTAAAAGGTCAGTCAGGTTCAATGTTAGGCAACAATCTCAATTTTAATTGAAGTAACTATTATGGTTGTGGTTTTTAAATTGGCCTCGATTGTTCAGAACTAAACAAATTTTTCCGTCTTGGAATCAATAGTCAGATTCGTGTTCTTACTTTACATTTTTACATAAATCACAAATAACTTACTTTTCTCCATGTACTTGGGATACGCGCATCAAATATGTTATCTAATGCATCACGTAAACTTTCCGACATTATAATCGTACCATCGATTGCTAATTTTAAATCACTCAATGTTGTACGAACATTGGATATAACACGTTGCATACGATCAACTTCTTGTTTTAAAAATATATGAAGTGGTTTTAAATGATCCATTTTAATTAATCGTTCTTTTACCTGGATTCAGGAATAAAGATATGAGTAATTATTTTCATTTAAAATAATGAATTCATTTTTAATAAACACGAATAATATACTGCCTTCAAGTGGATGAGTTTAAAACATGTTTGTTGTCTGCCAAGAACTACTTTATACTTGAGGGACTTGTTTTTATTTGAATTAAAACAAAATGTATGCATCGTTTAAGAAGAAATTCCAAGTTGTGACAAGAAAGGGATGAGATTATTGAGGTGAAACAACTGCGTTAGCGTTAAAATAATAAGATTATCTAGTGGATAAACCATCTGTTATAAATCAGAGGAAATGTATTCAGTTAACGTATTTGTTTTACTTATGTGTTTCAGGAATTAGGATTGTTTTGTGTTCTTGACAATTGTTAGTTTATTCAGATAAGTGTTTCACCATTGTCAAGTGGAAAGGCTAACAATATTTCTCGATTTTTAAGATAACGGTGAACTGGTTGTAATATGTATTATTCACTGCTAATTCAGTCAGGTTACAATGTGAACAAAACGATGGAACAAGGATTAACTAAGTACCATTCTTGAGTAACATTTATTTGTATTCAGAAAGGTATATAAATTAACCACGCACCTGAATAGTGTTAAACATCTTCGGTACAAGTATACTATATTGACGGCCTTGATCAAAGAAGTCAGAACTAAGCGTCTCGTATTCTTTGCACAAATTTAAAAGTGCAGTGCTTGATACCTTGTATGTTGTGATGATCTAAGCATATACTGACAACATTGGATTCTTAAAATGCTCGAAATTGGTAATAATTTCTGTTATGCAGCCAAACAGCGAATATACGGTGCTCAAGTTAGATCACAAGAAACATCTGCTTTCAGTACAGATTTTGTTAAAGTTTTCTTATTCTTTGAACGTAACCTCTTTCCTTTTCCATAACTGATAATTTATCATTCAAAGGATTATTTACGGTTGTTTTTAACCAGACAGTGTTTCTTTCATGGCTGGTAAGTTGTTCAAGGTTGTCGGGACAGGATGCTTTTTCACATATTCCTAATTTAACATCCAGTTATAACTTTATTCCTACGGTATACGAAACTAGATTGTCTTTCAGAAAAAGGCCAACTCAACAGTTTCAAATGCAGTTAAGCATTGACGAAGTTATTAAATACCTGCTTATAGACGGACAAATGCATCCCAACATTATTCACCTCAAACGCTTTTCACCTGGTTTTTTGCTAACATATACAGGAATTAATTCACCCCAGTGCACACGCCAGTGATTATCTGATTTCAGTAACTAGATGTATAACGTGATTGCATTTGAAGCGAATCGTACAGGATTCGAGTCCCGGGGTGAAAATCAACTATGGGATTCAGGCACACCCAGTTGACGAGTCTTAAATAAGACGAAGCGTGTGTCCTAAATTCCACTGCTACCACCATCCATCTCTGCTTAATATACAGAACTTACTTCGAATGGATTATAGTCGGGTGGTAATTTTTGTAAAATATCATCAGCCATTTTGTAAACAACAGATTCTCTTGTTTCACCTCCACCTCCTCCGCTATCTTTTGGTTGAATATTAACAATAGTTGATAACATCGAACTGACTGTATTTGTAGAGTAGCTAAAATGAAAAAAAGCAACCAAATAATTGTATCAACATGTGTAATTGTGGATAGAAAGATTAATTTTATCAGTATGAGGTTAGTGCCGATTATTGAGTGTTATTGAGATCAAATACTGGACTGAGTCCAACAACCATTGAAAACCTGAAAGGATCGGACAGTTGTTTCGTTCTAGTACAGGACTCCCCAGAGGTGTGCATCCGCAACCTCACCATTGGAGTTCGAGCCCAGGAACTTCAATCTAGCGACAAGCGCTTAATCACTAGACTCTGAGCTGAAACCTAACGGTATACATGTATAAATCCGATCGATTTGTGATAATGTTCAGCGACCTTCGATTGCTGTTGATGGGATCGTGGATGCACACCTCTGATTAGTCATATTCGGAAAGTATAGATTCATCTTTAATAAGAGATGGAATGCCTTCTAAATGACTATTAGATCTAGTTGTAGGAATAAAATAGGTACCTTTTAGTTTCTATTTCACTATACCACTTAGTCACTCAACTCTACTTGGCTAAATGAAGCTTAGCTATCTTCGGGAATGACAATTTGTGGTTTGTAAGCTAATAAATGAAATAAAATAGCAACCCTAATTTACTGTTAACGTGTCTGGTGAAAGTGAGGTGTAATTATCCAATGAGCGCAGACAGGCAGAGTTGTGCTTCGTCATAATATACTTTGTCCTGGTCATATCTTGTTTCTGATCGTTGGTAAGATGATTTGATGTAAGCATGTTACGTGGGTAAGCAAATTCAATGTTATCAAAACTTCCAACCTTAATAGTCATTCCTATTTCGATACCAAGTATATCTTACCTTGAATAAACATCACACTCAAAGCAATGTTATACTGAATAAAATGTCACACTGAAATATAAATATGCTTCCGTCTTTTTGTCGGATATACGCTATGAATACAATTGAAACAAGACTTTTTTCTGGTAGGATAAAATGATGAGTAAAAAGCATAGTTGTTCTTCTTCTGGATGATATCTAACCGCTTTTAACAGTTTGTCATTCCCCGTTGTTAATGTTCAAAACTGCAATACATGCACCACGACCGGATTGTCTCAATACCGCCTTTTGTTGACAAGTTTAGTAGATTTGCGTTATTGATAACATTGGAATCCACGACGCGCGTTCCTTCGTATTAAGGGCTCGTTAGATGAATTTTCTTGGGTCCCAGAGCTGACGTTTAGCGCTAAGACTGGAAACTAGTATTTATCGCTTCAAGTGCCGACGCATTATGTGCTTATTAACTGATTCCAGTTGGTCACTAAATTTTTCACTGAGTATGTGGTTATTTGTAAGAGTTTTTATTTTCGCGTTCTTAATAGTAAGGAATTGCTTAATGTCAACTTCAACACTGGGGTCCAAGTACATCCAGCTGACGCGTCATAAATAGAATGAAGTGGATATTCTGTATTCTACTCCAAGCTGACTAATTTAAACTAGTCGTTCTGATCTCTATACCTTTACTGAACCATATAGTGCTTGATCACAATAAATTATAATCAGACTCTGAAACTTACGTAATATCTGCATTCGAGTGTAATCCAAAGCATTCGGGTGAATCAACCAATGGTAAATTATCAATGTTAGTCTGATATTCATCTAGTGTTCTACATTTGGGTATATTGTAACCTCGATAAAACTCAAAGGTATCACTGAATATATTTTCTGAAAACCACACCTTGGCATAAGTATTAAGCAAACGCTTGTCATAATCATCTGTAACCCGACCACCATATTGCACTTCACCAATCATGTAACGAACAGTAGGCCATGAAATTCCCTGTGAAAGTTTTTAAAACGGTTATATGTAGCAATTATATTCTTATAGAAGATACTCTTTGTTAATATGTCATCTTTAAAAATTGTACAGCCGTATTTATAAAAAGAACATTAATGATGAGTTCACTAGTGTGTATAATTCTGCTCAGAATGAATGAAATTTGTGGAGTGCAGTTAATACTTGAATAAATTATCATATTAATTGATAATTGTATGAATTATAGGAGATGGATGGTCGATCCTACAACGATATAAGATTAGTCTGTAATTGTTTTCACTGTAAGTTATATAAAAAGTCAGTGTCTGAATGAGAATGGAATTCTATTCAAGACGACGCTATGGGAATGAAAGAAATAAAAATTTATAAATCTTAAATGGGAGTTTCGTAATGTTTAAAGTTAAGGAGACCATAATTGACAGATCTTAAGTGCATATGGACGATCTAGTATATTTTCAAATTAACTATATTACTGAGGTACCACAAGATTTATCGATACCATTCTATTACATTCTCTAAAGTGAGATAGTTTAAGTATAAGTTCTTCATTGTTATCTTGAAACACAACCAATGGAGCGAAACTGTGGCGGGTGTGAGGAAAGTACCTACCAAACACGATAGATAGTAGCGGAATATCGTGGATTGATTGAATTTACACCTGTACATATCTGGATCCCGGCATAGTGGTCCATAGGTTGAGCGTTCGCGCATGAGGCCGAAGGTTCTGAGTCCAATCACCTGTGATGGGGTTGTGGGTACTCACTGTTGAGGAGGTCTCATAGTGGAACGAGACGGTCGTTCATTGTTTTCAAGTCTTCAATAGTGATCTAACTTCGGTTCGTGATATAGATGAAATTAAACAGTCTTCTCGACGCTGTATTGACAGTTCAACTAAGCTTTTGGCACAAGTGCCTAGAAAATATCCACATGACTATATAACTATTCCATTTATTATTCAGAAGTGGACTAACAGTTTTGACCCCTTGGTTACACTGATTTTACTAATTTCAATGTTTTTCTAATCGTTTGGTTCCATTTCTTTGTGGTCTGTCTATAATTGCCTATCACCGGACCACACCACGGAGAACCAGATAGATCATATTTGTAGCAACAAAAGATTCCGAAGGACAATGAAAAATGTGTGAACCAAAAGAGCAGCTAACATAGCTTCAGGTCACCACCTGGTTGTGACCAAGATGAAACTGAAGCTAAAGAAACACTGGACAACTGGGGAAACAGCAGTACACACAAACTTTCCCATAGATGTCACTCCACCAGCGATGGAAGAAGTCATGACAAATCAAGAGCGGGAAAGCAGCAGGAACTGACAATATACCATCTGAAGCAATAAAGTCAGACATTAAAGTAACAGCAAAAATGCTTCACATCCCATTCAAGAAGATTTGGAAGAAAGAACAAGTGCCAAGGGACTGGAAAGAAGGATACCTCATCAAGATACCAAAGAAAGGAGATCTGAGCAAATGTGATAACTAGAGTGGCATCACGTTACTAACGGTACCGAGAAGAGCATTCAACAGAGTGTTGTTGAATCGAGTGAAATATTCAGTGGAAGCCCAACTTTGAGATCAACAAGCTGGATTCCGTAAGGATCGGTCGTGTACAGACCGAATTCCGACATTACAGATCATCGTCGAACAATCAGTTGAGTGGAATTCGTCACTATACATCAACTTCATTGAATATGAGAAGGCGTTTTACAGTGTGGACAGAACATTATGGAAACTTCTTCGACACTGTGGAGTTCTTGACCAAATTGTCAACATTATCCAGAACTCATACGACGAACTACAGTCCAAAGTTGTGCATGGAGGACAGTTGACAGATGCATTTTCAGTTGGGACCGGAGTTAGACAAGGCTGTCTACTCTCCACCTACCTCTTTCTTTTGGTGATAGACTGGATTATGAAGACCTCGACATCTGAGGGGAAGCACGGAATACAATGGTCATCTCAGAATCAATTAGACAATTTAGACTTCGCAGATGACCTGGCCCTCCTATCCCATACAAACGAATAAATGCAGACGAATACAACTAATGTAGCCGTGGCCTCTGCATCAGTAGGCCTCAACATACACAAAGGGAAAAGCAAGACTCTGAAATACAACACGGAGAACGACAAGCCAACCACACTTGATAACGAAACTCTGGAAGATGTGGAATCATTCATGTACCTGGGAAGCATCATTGATGAAAAAGGAGGATCTGATGCAGATGTAAAGGGGAGGATTGGCAAAGCAAGGACCGCATTTCTACAATTGAAGAACATATGGAACTCAAAACAACTGTCAACTAATTTCAAAGTGACAATCTTCAATACAAACGTCAAGATAGTCCTACTGTACGGAGCTGAAACGTGGAGAACTACTACGACCATCATCAGGAAGGTACGAGTATTTATCAACAGTTGTTTACGCAAAATACTCAACATCCATTGGCCGGATACTATCAACAACAGCGTTTTATGGGAGAGGAAAAACCAGCTTCCAGCTGATGAGGAAATTAGGAAAAGACGTTGGAAGTGGATCGGACATACATTAAGGTAATCACCAAACTGCATCACGAAGCAAGCGCTTATTTGGAATCCTGAAGGGAAGCGGGAAGGAGGTAGGCCAAAGAACACATTACGCCGGGAGATTGAAGCAGATACGAAAAGGATGTATGATGACTAGAAAGAACTGGAAAGGATTGCACAGAACAGGGTTGGATGGAGAATGCTGGTGGGTGGCCTATGCTCCTCCACTAGGGGTAACAGGCATAAGTAAATAAGTATAATTTCCTAAACAAAACTCAATGTAGCATGCCAGCATCTATGTGGTTACTGAGTCGGCTTAGGTTTATGTAATCAATCACAGTTATTGACAATATCATACCACCAGAGATTTGCGAAGAATGTCGAGTTTTATGGTTTGCATCACGGACTAATCCTACTTAGACAACCTCCAAAACCAGGATTATCGAATAATTATTTCGCCTCAGTATGGGATATAAATTAGCAATGATTATCTTTGACCTCAGCGGGGATCGTAATCAGGACTTTCTGGTCCATATTTTCTCGAATTATATCTTCTAAGCCTGATCCTTACTACTATCACATGTACTTTTATTACTTATACCACTTATGCATCTCCCTGCTCTGATATCATGTAGTGAATCAAACTAACGCATACATGTACCAGTTTCTACGTTGCATATGGCTAACTAACTCCCTAATTGGTTCTAAACTTTTAGACCACTGAAGTCAACATTTTTAACTTCAGTCAATTCTCGACATTACACAGCCGTCTTTCAATGTCATTGGTAAGCAACCTCACATCCAACATGGCTAAACTCCACTAGTCATTATTTCTTACTGGGACTTTGAGAATCACCTCTCGGAATTAATTACTCCCTAGTTTTCGATGGTAGCCTAACTAAGATCAACGAATAATCTAGATAATATAATCAAGGGACTATATTTGAAATCTTAATACATAAACGAATAATACAAAAGAATGTTTAAAAACATGTCATTAGTTTAATATTTCTTTTCAAACAACCACAAAAAATATCATACTTTTTTTGGATCGATTTCATCTAAATGATTTTGAATAAATTGAACTGTTGATGTAAAATCAGATTGATTAAATTCATACGGTATATTCCAACCGATTGGTCCAAATTTTCTACGTTCTTGCACTGTAGTATGCAAAAATGCTACACAATATAATAAAGGTTTCCATTGTGGCAAATTACTAATGTCTAATTGATCTTGTGTTAATAAAGCATATGTTCTGCGTAGACCAGCACGTATACCCATAGGTGGATCATAAGTGAATTTAATACCAGATTGCAATAGATTTATTGGAAATTGTGGGTGAGCTTCTGTAGTTAGCCAACAGCGAAATGATTCATGTACACCTTTAGAAGTCGTTACCTGGAATAAATCGTAAAAAAAACAAGGGGATAATGATGATTTACACTGAATGACAAGCTGATTACATAATGTGTTAATCAATATTCTCAGTATTTAGAAGTAGTCAATCTATAATGGCCAATTTTTCTGTTGTGTATATATTAATCTAAGTGATGTTAATTCATTATGAGCTTTACTTGATGTTAAGTGACTGGCAGGAGAAAATATTTTATTGAGATTCATTCGTTTGTGTAATTGATTTGTGAATTATTTTTGTATTTGTAAAAAGTTTGTATTCATTCAAAGATTCATATTTGCACTACTTCGTGTTGTAGTCAATAGTGTACAAGAAATTCAGTGAAATACTTCTCACTGTTTCTACCAAATCTGCCTTTCACTGCCGACAAAGAGCTAAACAGTGATCTCTTGACTCGTTTGATTTTGTGGACACAATTGGAAATATCAATGTAAATGGCAGGAAAATGATCTCACTGGTTGTCACTTCTCTCTTTACAAATGTTCCACCCACAGAAACTATATTTTATTATGTGACTATTTTGAAAATAACAACTTTGATATTTGTATCCCAAAACATTATCTAAAAGAACTACTTTTACGATGTACCGTCAATGTGCAATGCAGATTTAATAGTGATTTCTATAGACAAGTTGAAATGGATTCACCACTAGGGTCCCCTTTAGGCTGATTGTTTCATGACATCTGGAAAATATGGTACTTCGACCAATAATTGAGATATTTCATTTATACCGAAGATATATGGATGATACTTTCATTATTTGTGGAGAAAAGGAGCTTAATGAAATTTTGAATCGATTCAGTAGTTGTAATCACTCAATTCAATTCACACCGGAAGCAGAGGTGAACGAAGAATTTAGTTTTTTTATGTCCTGTTGAAAAGAAAGTCAGATAGTTCTTTACGGAAATCTATGTTTAGAAAACCGAACTGGAATGGTCAGTATATGGATTTCCATACCTGGGTCCCATGGAATAGAAAGAGAAGATAAATTCCCTCTTTATCTTCTAGGATTAGGTGAATGTGCTCTAATAACACAATAGATGACAAACTGCTTCAACCTCGACAAATTCATCAGAAATAGTTATCCATCTAGATTTGTCGGTTGAAGCTTAGCACCAAGACAACAACCTGTAAAAGCACCAAAGGTTTGAGAGAAAACTCTCTTTATCAATATCGAATTTAAAGAAGATACGGCTTCCGAACTCTTGAAATAACGGATTTCATAATCCCTGAATAAAACTTGTTCAGCTAAATTTTGTATTGTCTTCTCAAGCCGGCCTACCATTCATGGGTGTGTCAAGGATAAACTTCCGCTTCGGGCCACATTATTGTGCATCTCAGATTATTACCCGACGTGACTTTTAAAAGGAGAATGCAAAGAGGTTACCAGTTCAATATAGGAGCATCTAATCAACCCTGCACACGTCGCTCCAAAGGGATCTTCTTCTAAAATAATTTACACAACCAAAGGAACTAAATTGAGGGGAAGTCGATTAAAAAACGTATGCACTCCCGAGGCATTGGCGATCCATCTATTCAGGCCCGAACTCTCAATGGAAAATCTATAGGTTCAACCTTTCATCTATCCTTGGCCTTAATTCTCCTCTGTAGTATGTTTTGGTCTTGATCTTTCGGACTAGATCTCAGTAGACAGTCGTTTGTGTGCTTTCCGACTAAATGGAACAGTAAGGACTCGGAAAGATACTCGACAAGATACACTTGTCGTTGCCTCTTCGTCGTCTCCGCCTACTCTCCCACTGACTGCAGCTCAGATGATGTAAAAGATGAGTTTTACAGAAAGCCTTCCGACCTTCTCCGAAAAGCTAGGCGCTCTGATGTAGTAATAGTGACTGGCGACTTTAATGCTCAAGTAGGTAAACTAAGCGAAAGGGAAAGACACCTGAGTGGATCTTATGGTGTCATGGCTCAGAACAGATAATGGCGACCGTCTGTTGCAGCTATGCTCAGATAACCGACTGTTTCTTGCAAATACTAAATTTAAGCACAAGGTAAAACATCTTTTGGCATGGCGACCCCCGAATTCGTCCCAACATTGGACCCAACTAGATCACATCACTATCCACCACCGATGGAGGGGCTCGATAGAAGACTGTAGCTCATTCTGGAGCACATACTTAGATTCAGATTATGCTCTAGTGCGAGCACGTATCTTTCTATGTCTTACTGGACGTAGGGAAGGCACTGCAAGGTATCCTCTTAGGGTTCTACTTAGTGATAGGCAAGCTCAAAATATATTTCAGGAACAACTAGAAGAATAATTGGGCAGCCATGTGAGTTGTGCCCACCCAGAGGCAGCGTGGAATGACATCCGAAAAGCTGTGGAAACAGCAGTGATATCTGCTAGTAAGGTAAAGCTATAAGGTTATGGAGAAATACTGGATCTCAGCAGCATCTACCGCACTGATAGATGCTCGAAAACTCATCCCATCTTGTTCTGAACATAACGAAGAGGGGAGTCAACTTAAGTGTAGGTTAATAAAAAGCCTACGCGGTGATCGCGAACAGTGGTGGGTAGCGAAAGAAAGAGAGATGGAAAAGTCAGCGGCTATAGATAACATTAGACAACTATTCAGACTTGTTAAAGAAACCGTTATTAGGAATCCAACTATCAGCGAAACTATCTCGGATAAAGATGGACATATCATTCATTCTCAATCCAGGAGATTGGTTCGATGGGCAGAACACTTTGGGGATCACTTCAACTGGCCTTCAGCCACACTGCGATTTCCCACGATCCCCAGTCGATCTGAATGGCAAGTTAATGTAAGTCCACCAACTCTTTACGAGATTGAGAAAGCTATAGGAAATCTGAAGCGAGGGAGAGCAGCAGGCTCTGACAGGTTTACCCCTGAGATTTTTAAGGGTGGCGGTCCAGTAATAGCAGCGAGATTGGCTGAGGTCTTAGGTAGAATCTGGGAGCTGGACGTAATTCCATCTGACTGGTCCCAATCACTGATTGTGCCAGTCCATAAGGACAAAAGTCCTCCTGTGACAATCACAGAGGAATCAGTTTGACTAATATAGTGTCTAAAATATTAGCTTCAATAATACTTGGACGCCTAACTAAAGCTCGTGAAGAGCAGACTAGAGAAAACCAGGCTGGTTTTAGACCTGGACATGGCTATATAGACCAGATATTCACACTACGTCGGGTCTTAGAACATAGACACACATTCAGACGCCCCACAATCGTAGTACTTCTCGACCTTAAGGCGGGATTTGACTCTGTTGATCGTGAGGTTCTATGGCAGTGTTTGTCACTGAAAGGAGTACCAAAGAAGTATATTAACCGTATACAGGCCCTGTACTCGAACACAACTGGTCGAATTAGAGCCTATGGCGAACTGTCATTAGAATTGGTTACCCCAAGCGGTGTTCGTCAGGGCTGTCCACTTTCTCCATTCTTGTTCAACTTTTTCGTTGACATGCTTTTAGAGATATCACTTTCATCATCTAAATCTCCACGAGTTGAACTTTTACCGCGAGACTCACTTGTTGACTTAGAATACGCCGATGACATAGTTCTATTTGGTGAAGATGCTGACAAAATGCAGAGCCTTCTGACCACTATAAGCAACAATGCAGGTATGTTCGAGATGCGATTCTCCCCCTCGAAGTGCAAAATGTTACTTTAGGATTGGGTTGCATCGACACCTGAACTAATGATAGGGAGTGAAGTAGTTGAGCGTGTTGACCGCTTCACTTATCTCGGGAGTCTCATCAGCCCTTGTGGTCTGTTGTGTGACGAAATCTCAGCACGGATGCAGAACGCTCGTCTAGCTTTCGCCAAATTGCGTCATTTATGGTTAAGGCGAGATATCCGTCTAGCAACCAAAGGATGGGTTTTTTGCGAAGCAGTTCGTTCCGTCCTAACTTATGGCAGCGAAACGTGATCGGTAAGAGTAGAGGATATTCGTAGGTTACTAGTATTCAATCATAGGTGTCTTCGAAGCATAGGTGTAGACTACCTGGTTGGGATCCGCGAAATGATAACAACCGATGGTTAGAGACCTTGAATGACATGGCCCAAAATCGTTTGAAGTGGCGAAGGTGCATCCACTCTTTGTATCCTGCCAAATTCTAATCTTCTGAATTCTTCATCTCCCTTTTTTTTTCTCTTTCCAAATTTATTTCACTGGATTATACTCTTTGAATAACATCTTCAAACCCTAATCTTTCGGATTACTGCTTATACTCTTACTACTTCTACCTATATGGGATTTGAATCGACAACTGCATTTCTGTGCTGATGTGGTATGGCAACTCGAACTGATGTAGGTACGTACGAAGTTCTACGTTGTAACTGACTGACTGGATCAGTTATTATTATCCTTGAACAATTTTTCATGATTATTATTCAGTTATTATTAAGACCTTTATATTTTTCATTTTTCTACATATCTGACCAAGCAGACAATTATCTTTCATAATTTTGACCCGTAAATTATTTCCATCCTTCTATTCTTCTCTAAACCCTTTATTATCACACAACGTCATTTGGTACCTGGAGTTTCGAATAATTTTATGATGCAATTTTTTCTATCCTTTTAAGACAGATATTTACCACACAACTGTAATATGAATGTACAGCTTAAGTAAATGATTTCGTCGAAAAGAAAATTTTCTTCGCTGAATTCTCTTTATTTTTATTCAACAAATCTTCAATTTTAACACAATTATTTATACTAACTATCAACTTTATGATAGCTTGTTGTGATTACACTTTATGAGAACCGTTAACTGTAATTTTCATCAGCGACTGGTATCAGTTAAAGAACATTTGAAAGTCTGAAAAGTGGAACAGATATTTTATTCCTGTTTGATTTAATCCAGGATTTCCAGTTTCATCAACCCGGAGTTCTTATTCACTAGTTCAGATTTTAAACTTTTGTTAATTGGCAGCTACTAGTTACTTCTTCCTTCTTACTCGTTTCGAATGACTTTATATATGTCAATGCTTTCCAATGAACCTTTAAAGGATTCATGTTGAAGTTAATCAACAATGAGTGTACAATTATGAGAAACTACTCTATCTTAATTCTTGGATTCAGTTTTTATGGTTGTTACTTTTATAAACAAGTCGAAATTTATAAGAAATATTAACTAACCCATTATTTGTTGACCAGTTATTGTGTAAAATCGATGTATTTGCATAAAATATCAATGATAAAATATATGAAAGTTTATATTTCTTAATTTGTTTTGACTTTATTATTATGATGGAACATTGTTTCTGGATGAAAAAGATGCTTGTCCGCTTTCTTCTCTACAGTTCTCTGTAAATATGTTATGCAATTGTTGCTGCGTAATATCACAAACAAACTTGTTTTGATACTCAGTTGTATCTATGCAATGTAAGCTGTATTAAGGATTTTAAAGTTTGTTTTTTTAATGACCAAACATATTTTGAAAAAAATAATCTTGAAATTTACACCTGTATCATTCAATGAGGTCAATGGAAATGTGATGATCAATTTATTCTAACTTGAGTATTTTTAACTGTCTAAAATATTTTCGATAAATGTAAACGATTTTTCTAGTCATTTATGGCATAATACATTTTTACTTACAATTTCAGTAAGTTCATCCATAAATGTTAATCCTAGATGGCAATTTTGCAACAGTACCCATCTACCTTCTTGCATACTAACGCTTAGTAAACGTCGAGCGTGAACTTCTTGACCTTGTCCCATTGAAATTGCACCACATTCTATTCAAAAAATAATTACAATAAAATACTTTGAAAACATCTCATAACGACAGTCTAACTTGCTCTTAGATTAGTCAATAACAAATCGGATGTTTGATAATATTAGTTCCGATTGGAATGCTGTTTGAAGAGATAAAAGTAAGATATTCAATCATGAAAGAGAGAAATCTATCCAAGTTTTATGCCGGTGAATTTGACAAGAATAACAATGAAAGCCTGACTCGACTCAAAAAATGAAGCTCTACCAAAATCATCCATCTGAGTTCCAAATCTTCTGCACCACCTCAAAATAATCATTTTACATGCTGTTTTAATCGTCGGCATTTCTGAAAAGGTTAAACAGATTTAGGAGTATAGAAACAAAGTCTTAAATAACAAATTTTTCCTCTGAAAATTGTTAATATTGTTTCGACCTATAAGCCATAGATGTATTATGAAATTGATGATGAATGTCAATCTGTACTGAACCTTTTCTACTGTCTAATAGTGTTATTAATATCATTCTAAAACAAAACGATCGAACTTGCTTAAAGTTGTACATCATGGACTGACTTTAATTAAATGATTATTAGAAAACTAGGAACTACAGGACTTCTGTCGATGATACGAAACTCCAAATTTATCAATTTATGATAACAAAGATCAGTTGTCTATAGTATGCTTAATATGAATTGAATTCTACCTGAAGGAATTAGAATTTTATATTGACAAAGGAGTCGAAAGACTTCTGAAGTATTTATCCTTGTAAAAAATTCATTCGAAGGGTAACAGGAATATGAGGCTGTTTCATTTTTAGATGTAAGATCGGGAAGTAAATTGTTGACTTATTACAGCATTGACGAAAGTTCTCAGGATATATTTTGAGGAAATAAATTATGTCATGGTCATCCAGTACGATAGTCGATAAATATTTTACTACTTATATGGCTGAAATTCTCCAGTCAGCCACAAATTTCTATTACAAACTTAGGACGTCACCTGGGATTAAGTTACTCGTGGTTCCGTAATTATAATTTTTGGTAATGGGCTTCAATCAGATGAAGTTGGATATAAATACCATTGGGTGCAAAACAAGAGGTTTAATAGATGGGTACTCCCTACAAGAACTTGGGACTTGTGGGTGTATGCCACTGAGGTGTCCCACACCATAGTTAATCTGATCTCCACAGTTTCCATTGGTTTATCAACCAAGGTTAATCTTTAGTAAATAACATCGACGAATTACATTAATTTCCACAAAACCCTTCTACCAAAGTCAATAATTTACCATACGTTCGTTCATCTTCAATATGACCTCAATGTGTACGAACACTGTTTGCTAGCTAAAAGAGGAAACAGTTAAGTTAAAAATGAAAATATAGTGGGTAATTCATTCTCAATATCTGTATTTTGGTTGTGATTTTTTCATGTGATAAGGAAATTATTCATTTTTAGCAACATTCTTGAAAATGGAAGTGTATGTTTGCATTATTTACTTTACAAGACCAGAATCACATATATTACCAAAGTTCATTCGCGAAATTCCACAGTGCTTTTTCTCGATGTTGAAAACTTAGAATTATAATACTCCATCAGCGAACGTACTGACAGTGAATATAAACTAGTATGAGGAATATACTTTCTTCACTGAAAGACATTTACGTCAACCGGTTTAACCTAAAAGCCTTATCGAAGTGATCTAAGATGGTTGTTGCTTCTCATCATTCATACTAACCAAAAGTTGTAACTCAAGGGTCAATGAATAAAATCGATATTCTCAATGACTCCTGAGTTACTATGTGATTTAAATCGGTTTCTAAAAGTAAATAACAAATTCAATTAGCATTCGAATGAATTCAATTCTTTGGAGATCTAACATTTTCTTGATTTCTCTTAACAATATTAGAGCATTTAACTAACCTAAATCAGCTTAAAATGATATTTTGTTTTCTTTGAAAATCAAACTCCACACTAATCTTAAATATAACCAAGTTTTTAAATCTGAATCTGTACGACTTACTTAAATTCACCTTCTTTGCTAATCTTTCAATATTATCTGTTGGATCTGATCCCATTGATAAGAAACAAATCATCGGAGTAGATGTATCGGATTCTTCAATCATTTCTTCCAAATTTGTGATAATACCATCTGCATACGCTAAACCCATACGTTCAGCGACATATCGTTTAGCCATTGGAATACATCTATCTGGACACCATGCTCTTATCAATAATAAACGATGAAATGTACCCAATTTATCATAACCGTCTGGAATTATAGAATCTTCCGGAGCTTCTGTATCAAACCAATTTTTCCATAACTTAAAGTAAAAATAAGAACGATTATTTAAAAAAGAAGATCTATTCCACTAGATAGATAAAATTCATGGAAGTATTTCGGAACACTAAAATGAAATCAAAACAATGATAACAAAATTCATTGAATTCTTCCGGTTTCCACAGATGTATTAATAATAAATCTTGTCAGTAAAGAGCTGCGGAGATTCTTTAGTCTCATTGATACCCCGAACCGACCTAAGTTAGACTACCGTTGAAAACTTGGAGGCACTGGACGGCCTATTCGTCCTAGTATCGGTTTTCCTAATAGTACACACTTACGAATCCACCACAGTAGATCGAACAGAGGAACTTCAGTCTCGCGCGAACGCTTACCTATAGACCATTGAGCCGGTGTACATGTCTAACTTCAATCAATTCGTAATATTTCACAACTATCTTCCATTGTGTTCGGTGGGTAACGGCCTCACACCCAACATGGATTAATTCTAATGGTCGCAGCTTCCCGCTAGAACTCTGAAAATTTCATCTCGAAGCTAGTCACTAGTGAGAACGTGGTTTAAAAGTTAAGCGTACGCCCACGAGATAGGTTTTGGGTTAGATTTCCGGTTTCAGGGTCGTGGATGTAATCTGTCGAGCGGTCCCATAATAGGACGAAACGGTTATTCAATGCATCTAGGTTTTCAGTGGTTGTTTAGCTTAGATCGGTGCGTGATATCAGTAAAACATATCTTGTGGCTAGTCCAAAGACACAAATTGAAATGAATTCGTACCTTTTTAGGTGACTACATATCTTGATTTTGGTCAAAAATATTATGAACTCCTGGCATACTGATAGAAGCGCGGTGAACCATCCAAATCCCTACGAAACCTTAAGAATTAATCCGACTAATCAATGTTAGATAACTTGAGGTAAATGATTGGAAGATGATAAGTTGGCTCGTATTCATAATACCTATTACCGAATGCCAACATAATATATCAATCAATAAAAGTCAAGAACTACTGTATTTTTTATTGAGAAGTGCTGATCACTCATCACTGGCTGCATTTTATTAAGCTCAGATTTGTGTTCTATCTCCCTTAATGCCGTAGATCCTCCCAACTGAGCAGCCCCGAACGGAAACGAAACATCTGTTCAGTCCTCTATAGTTTTCAAGGGTTCACTAACTGGAGTCAGCCAGTGATGTAAAACACTTTTTGAATTCAGATGAGAAAACGAAGGAAATAAAAATCAGTTCGATGACTAAGATTAAAATTAGTCTTAAATATACTTGATGACAGTTTTCTTTAATAAATGGAATTAGCTATAGATTGGAAGAAATTCACGCATAACTTGTAATCAAATCATGATCTTCAACTATATAAGCTTTGTCTTCTCCACTTGATCGGACTGGTTATCAAGTATTCTCTTCAAAGAAATATGTGATTTTAAGAAATCTTACCAGAGTATAATTGCTATTATTTTGATTCTTCAGTTGCTATAATATAATGTGAACATTCGATGGGTGTTAGTCTTTACGTTTATCGTTTAAAAGCAAAACATCTAATGTTTAAACGATTGTAAATTTTGTTCAAACTCAAAAAGAAACGAAAACTTCTAACATACTCGATCACTTGAAGTTACTTGATCTGGTAACTGACTGAATTGATTTAATTTACTTAATTCAATTAAATTTAACCATGTTATATCTTGTATCCATTTTTTGGGTTTCGGCGCAACAGCATTCAAATCTAATGCCGCACCACCTATTTGAACGAAAAAAAAGACATTTGCATGAAATTTAGACTTAAATTATAAAAATGCATTTTAGCATTACACTGCTGTGAATAGTTTGAATCGCATACAAGTAATTTCAAAGTATCTAGCTTTTAATATTAATCAAAATTTGTCCATCAACTTCCAACACGATTAATAGCTCAAATGAGTGTACACTTCTGTGAATTCTATTTGGCATCGAATGGTTGTAAACAATTGATATGAAGATGCGAATTTAAGTTCCTTGTTCGTTGGAACCGATCAGAAAAACATGTTAAAAATCACCAATTAATTGATGTTAAGAATGAGACCTAAGCTCACATTCTATAATCCCTAATGATCTTTGGTATAAAATTAAGTAAGCCAAGTTTTCAATTAACCCTGCCTGTAGCTCTTGTGGAGTAACAGCCGGTCCCAAGCCCCAGTGAAAGAGTAGAATTGGGTATGACATCAGCATCCCCATCTCATAGAAAAACGCCTTGCTAAAAGACGCTAAACAGATTAAAATAATTAAACCATTTAAACTGGGTCCTCCCAGTATAAGGAAGAATTATGACGCCTCATGATGAAACCCGAGATTTTCCGGACGTCACGAGGCTGATGCCCCTTCTAACAACCAGAGAAACAATTTATATAGATACATGGAATGTTCGAACAATATGAGAAACCGGAAGAACCAGTCAAATAGCTACGGGAGTGAGAAGATACAACATGGCGGTGCTCGGAATCAGCGAAAACCTTCTAACCCAAGATGGACTGAAAAGATACGGAAAAATGATTTTGTAGCCTGGTCATTAAGATGAAAACTTTTTGTAGGCACAACGAGTTGCATTGATCGTGTTAATGAAAGCACGAGAAACACTTTTTGGATAGGAATCTCATGAATCTAGGATCATCAAATCATATTTCAAAACAAAGAAGGAGGGAATCACAATGAATGTTATCCAGTGTTATGCACCCATCAATTATGGCAATGAAGACGATAAAGATCAGTTCTATGAGTGTCTGCAGTTGATCATAGAGATATGCTCAGAAAAGGACCTGACAATCCTGATGGAACGCCTAAATGCCACAGTCGGAATGGATAACATTATGTATAGAGATATCATGGGACAACATGGACTGAGAGAAAGGAACGGGAATGGAAAGAGATTTGCAAATTTATGTACATTCAATAAAATGGTTATAGATGGCACTATATTTCCCGACAAACGTATGCATATAGGCACATGAGTCTCACCGGATCACACCACGAAGAACCCGATTGATCATATTTGTATCAATAAAAAATTCAGAAGGACAATGGAAGACGTGAGAATCAGAAGAGCAGCTGACATAGCTTCAGATCACCATCTGGTTGTGGCCGAGATGAAACTGAAGCTAAAGAAACACTGGACAACTGGGGAAACAGCAGTACAAACGTCCAATACAGCCTCCCTTCGAGATACTAACAAACTCAACGAATTCAACATAACTCTCAACAACTGGTTCCAAGCCTTACAAGATCTGCTGAGAGAAGAAGAAACCACAATGGAGGACAACTGGAAAGAGATCAAAGAAGCACCAACTTCAACGTTTCAGGAGGTGCTGAGCCGCAAGAAACACCATCATAAGGAGTGGATCTCTATGGAAACCTTGGACAAGATTCTAAAGAGGGAGAACAAAAAGACAGCAATTAACTGCAGTCGAACACGATCAGAGCAAGTCAAGTCACAAGCAGACTACACAGAAGCAAACAAGATACTGAAGAGGAGCATTAAAGCCGACAAGCAGAAATACGTGGAAAAACTAGCAACGATGGCGGAAAACACTGCAAGAGGATGAAATATGAGACAACTGTATGATACAACGAAGAATCTAGCAGGGGGATATAGTAAACCAGAGAGACCAGTCAAAGGAAAAGAAGGAAAACCAATCACAACAGGTGGGTGGAACACTCTGAAGAATTCTCGAATAGACCAGACACACCGAACTCACTGAACATCAGAGCAGCGCCTTCATACTTCCCTATAGATGCCACCTCACCAACCATTGAAGTAACCAGAAAGTCGATCGGACAAATCAAGGGTGGAAAAGCAGTAGGATCAGACAACATACCATCTGAAGCAATAAAGTCAGACATTGAAGTAACTGCAAAGATGCTTCACATCCTATTCAGAAAGATTCGGAAGAAAGAACAAGTGCAGACAGACTGAATAGAAGGACACCTCATCAAGATACCAAAGAAAGGAGATCTGAGCAAATATGAGAGCTACAGTGGCATCACGCAACTAACGGTACCGAGAAAAGCTTTTAACAGAGTATTGTTAAATCGAACGAAAGATTCAGTGGAAGCCCAACTTTGAGATCAACAGGTTGGATTCCGTAAAGATTAGTCTTGTACGGACCGAATCGTGACACTACGGATCGTCGTTGGAAAATTAGTTGAACGGAACTCTTCATTATATATCCACTACCTTGACTACGATAAAGCATTCGACAGCGTGGTTAGGAGGAATTTTTCGAAGTTTCTTCGACACTAATGAGTATTTAAGATCGTCAATACAATATGGAATTTTTACGACGAACTAGTGGAACGTGCTGCATTGAGGACAGTTGACAGACACTTTTCAAGGGAGGACTGGAGTCAGAAATAGCTTCTTACCCTCTCCTTTCTTCTAGCGGTTGACTGTACTATGAAGACCTCGAAATCCGAGTGAAAGCACGGAATACAATAGACTGCTCGGAATCATCTAGGCGATTTAGATTTCACAGATGGCCTTGCTCTTTTACCCCCTACACACGAACCTATGCCGATGAAGACAACTAGTGTAGCAGCAGCTTATGCATCAGTACGTCTCAACATATGGAAACTTCTTCGACACTATGGAGTTCTTGATCAAATTGTCAACATTATCCAGAACTCATACGACGAACTACAGTCCAAAGTTGTGCATGGAGGACAGTTGACAGATGCATTTTCAGTTGGGACCGGAGTTAGACAAGGCTGTCTACTCTCCACCTACCTCTTTCTTTTGGTGATAGACTGGATTATGAAGACCTCGACATCTGAGGGGAAGCACGGAATACAATGGTCATCTCAGAATCAATTAGACAATTTAGACTTCGCAGATGACCTGGCCCTCCTATCCCATACAAACGAATAAATGCAGACGAATACAACTAATGTAGCCGTGGCCTCTGCATCAGTAGGCCTCAACATACACAAAGGGAAAAGCAAGACTCTGAAATACAACACGGAGAACGACAAGCCAACCACACTTGATAACGAAACTCTGGAAGATGTGGAATCATTCATGTACCTGGGAAGCATCATTGATGAAAAAGGAGGATCTGATGCAGATGTAAAGGGGAGGATTGGCAAAGCAAGGACCGCATTTCTACAATTGAAGAACATATGGAACTCAAAACAACTGTCAACTAATTTCAAAGTGACAATCTTCAATACAAACGTCAAGATAGTCCTACTGTACGGAGCTGAAACGTGGAGAACTACTACGACCATCATCAGGAAGGTACGAGTATTTATCAACAGTTGTTTACGCAAAATACTCAACATCCATTGGCCGGATACTATCAACAACAGCGTTTTATGGGAGAGGAAAAACCAGCTTCCAGCTGATGAGGAAATTAGGAAAAGACGTTGGAAGTGGATCGGACATACATTAAGGTAATCACCAAACTGCATCACGAAGCAAGCGCTTATTTGGAATCCTGAAGGGAAGCGGGAAGGAGGTAGGCCAAAGAACACATTACGCCGGGAGATTGAAGCAGATACGAAAAAGATGAATGATGACTGGAAAGAACTGGAAAGGACTGCTCAGGACAGGGTTCACGAGGGGCAACAAGCGTTAGTAAGTTAATAAGTACGTTTTCAATTATTTGCAAATAGATTTCGTTCTTTAGCTATTTGATAAAGCAAAAGCAACCAGTGATACTGAATAACTTTGATGTTAACTTAATTAAGTTTGAAGCCGTGTTTCATCATTTAATTTAATGTGAAGAATTACTGAAAGGTAATGATGAATTTTTATAACCAAGAACAGGGTTGTGTACTTTGTTTTAAACTACACTTTAAGTAAGGACTCGGTTGTTATTTCACCTACGCGAAAAACGATAATTCCACAAGTTCAGCTACTGTAATATGCTAACGCTCAAATTACTACAAGAAATTCTACCTTTCTGCTATATTTGTTATGTTCATACTCGATGGCCGAGTTCAAATGAATTAAGTTAGAATCAGAATATAGATAGATAGATTGATTTTAGTAATTGAATTCATTAGCATATACTATAGCAATAAATAATTGAAGTATAATTGGATTGAGTGGACACAACTGGACTGGAATGATAGTAGTATTGGATTAACACCTCTTTGTAATTGAATCAAATGTTTATTGACACTGACACTTAGAAACATCACGGACTGAATTGGAATAGAAATAACATTGGCAACAGAATATCCAGCTATTGTATCGTAGTGCAACAAACTCAGGACTTTATTAGACTGGTGTGATCTGGATTGTATTGAAATGAATTCAAATTTTCATTCAGTTTCAATTAGTCAACATTTCTCAAGTATAGATCAACATAATAATAGAAATGCGACCAACATATATATCGATAGACAGATAACCAAACAAATGAATATTGGAAGCATTAACATGTAAGACATTCGAAATAATCACACAACTGATTGAAATAATGGACTGATCTTAGTTAACCCCCCATTGAAAACCTAGAAACATTGAACTACCATTTCGTCTTGCCATGGGACTCCTCAGCAGTTCATATCCACGATTCCTCAAGCGAGAACCGAACTCATGACCTTCTGTCTCGCGCGTGACCGCTTAACATCTAGCCCACTGATCTGTCTATAGATTAAGTTTATACATAACTAGGAGATCTGTAGCACAAATATGAATAACACTTTTATAATCGATTGTCAATTATTTAGTGACTAAAATGGATGGGATACCAGTTTATGGGTAAAATAAATACTCATAATTAGAAGAATAAAAAAATACCATGAAGTAATTATTTGATAAATAAACATTAAAAATATAGATTCGCTGATTTACTAGGGAAGTTCTACATTCTTATTTATCCGATCTTAACAGGTTGAAGATATAATTTTTTCCAGTTGTCCAAAGGCTTTAAGAGTTTTTCTGATAAGAAAATATATCTATAAATTGTTATCGCTTAGCATAATGACTTCCTTGTCAATTGATTGATAAAAATTCCACTAACAATAAAAGATCTTTGACTGTGACAGTGGATACTGATACAAGATAGAATTACATGAAGATATCGGAACCAAGGAATAAACAATATGACACTAATTATATCTAAGAGATCGATTAATGTTGATAAGCTAGACAAATACAGACAATTCACGCGTCTGCGCATACATGCCAGCTCAAGGTCAAATTATGAACAAAATACGCTATTAGGGGAAGTCAACACTACACCTATTCAAGGTGTCGGGCCAAATAGCACTGCCTGTGTTAGAAGGACAACCATATATATATCTACAATTTTTGTGAACTACAATTGACTCATGATTTCGACTATAAAATTACAATTCCGTTTGTTGATTGAAGTTTCCTTCTTGTTTCAGTCTCCTACTGTGTATAGTAGGTTTTGCACACCACTGGATATGTACGTCGTAACGAAGTCGGACAGAAGAACCTAACAGATACAGATATAAGATGACTGATTTCGTAACTAAATTTAGGGTAATATCAACTAATTACCTTTAATGAAAATTTGAAATTCTTCAGGTTTCACCTCTTTCATGTGCATTGCAATTTTTAAGGTTAACAATACAGTGAATGTGAACTTGTCTACTTCATAAAATCCTCTTGCTGTATAACGGTACACTTCAAATGTTAAATACTCAATTATATTTGCTATGCGTTTTTGCATTTGTGGTGATTTCTGTGATCTAGCCATGGATATATCGAATAAACCAAGAAATTGACGTAATGATGTTTGGTACATTACGTTAACCATACTCATTTCAACAATTAAAAAGTATAATAATGAACCACGTGACGCTACAGGACGATATTCTTCACGTGCTGCATTAATTTTCACTTCGGTATCAACCGCCACATTTAACTTTTCTCTCACTTCATTTGATGTCATTTTAGTTACATTCAGCATCTCAATTAATGATTCATCTTCAACTAAACTACCTTCAGTGGTTGTTAAACGATATAATAGATTATCTTCTAATTCTTTCATTTTACGACGATTTGTTGCCACATCTTCAAGGAGTTTAGTTCTTTCCGTTTCTAGTTCCTTGAGAAATGAAAGTATAATATCGAAAACAAACATAGACATTTAACACCAAAGTTTTAACTAATACAGTTTGCTATCCCCGTCACTGACTGATTAGTTTATTAACTTAAAAATTGTCTTTATTAAAACCTAGATAAAAAGATGTTTGTCAAGAGGTTGACATTCTTTGAATTTAATGACGAGTGAAGTGAAGTGATGAATATTTTATGAATAAAGATATAGGATGAAGCAGAAGTAACCTTAACCACAAATTAAGAACTAATCATAATGTCAAAATCAGGATTAGTATTTAGGATTAAAACTAGAATATAAAGCATAGGATTTATATGAAGAGTTTAGGATTCAGGATTGGAGTTTGGATTTAGATACGCATATAGACTAGGCATAAAGTCTATTTCCAATCCCAAACCCTTGTCCTGAATCCTGAAATCTACTCCAAACTGTAATTCATTAACCTAAAATTATACATTCTGATGTTAACTCTAATGCTAACTCTGAATCCTAAACTTTAAATCCTAATCCAAACTTTCAGTTATAGTACTATAAATCATTCCGATTATCTGAAGAGAATCAAGCTCACTTTTATAGTTCAGCTTTACTTCAGTGGTCAACGCTTTAAAGTATAGTGTTCATGATAGTAAGAATCAAGACAATAATAATGACAATAATTAATAATCACCACCAAATATGACCTACTTTTTTCTCTGTTAATATTACCAAACCAAGAAGTTGGTCTTCGAGGCCACGTATTGTAACAGTGAAATCAATAATTGATGTTTTAGCATAAATTTCTGGTGTATATGACGGATTTGGTAATTTTGTTGTAATATATAGACGAAATCCACTCATTATATCACATTCTTTATCACCAATTTTCACTTTATATGTTGAACCAGATTTAATGAAATTCTTTTCTAAAACGTTGTCTAAGGCAGGATCAAGATCTTCACCAACATCTTCTATGAGTAATGGACGTCCAAGTGATAGTGAATCTTCCAAGTGTGTTCGAAAATATTTATGATTCAATGATGTTATCTGTGTGAAAATGAGATACAGTAAATAATGTTTGAATTCGATCATGTCAAAATGTCGTTAAAGATGCATGTTTCGTTCCAAGGTGTTTCTGGAGATGATTGAATTTCATAATTTATATCATAAAACGACGTTAGTTAGATAACCATTAAGGGACGGAGAGCATTTGACAGCTTTTTAATCATAGTTCGGACTCGGTAGTGCATAATATTTATCTCATCTGGGATCAAAACTCCGTACTTCCCACTACATTTATTAACATGAAATGAGCGTAAATTTAAATGGTGATCAAACTAGGAAAATTCTGTAGCATAAACTTACCAGTAGTCGGTCTAAAACAAACGTTATTCTGTAAACTTTTCTGAACAAAGCTAATAGTAATAAAAGTCATTCACCGGATGACTTGTTCGTTGTAAAGCTCTGATAGCACTAGTATGCCAGTTAATAATTAAAACTTAATTTTACATTTTCTTGCTTTTATCATAATTTCCGCTTCATTTAGTATGTTAATTTTGCTTTAATTATCTAAGTTGATTTTGTTCTTCGTCGTTCATCATATAAGTTGAATGTAACCACACAGTTCAACTTGACTAAAACTAGTTACTAAAAATCCTATCGAGGCGACGCACTCAAGATGAGCATATGCCAATAAAAACTGATTAAATAGAGTCCTAAATATCAACAACTAAAATTCATTCTTAAATATATCTTATTCAGATTAGTTGTGTTAGCCAAGCTTTAGGTTTATACGCTATCAGCTAGATAGGTGATCGTAGAGGGCCACTATCATTTTCAAGAGTTTTTCACATCTAAACTAGTAAAGCCATTTGACTATGTAGTCTCTCATATAAATGTAAGATCAAAATAATATGGAAGATTCTGACAAAAACACTAGTAAAATTTACACATTTAATCCAGAGTTTGCACTATTACTTTTGTCTGCTAAAGTAGATATAAAGTATTAGCCAAATTGTAAATATCACCAAATGTAATCTTATGGTTCAACTAACCTGCAATTCATTTTCAGCTTCTTTACGTCTTAACCATGCTTTGCCTTGACCTTGAGGATCAATTAACAATGGATAGCGTTTAGCACGTGTTACAATTAACCCATTTTGAATTGATAATTCATCATTAGGTAAACCTTGAACACTCCATTCACTTAATGTCGCATTATCAACCAACATTGTGATATAATTAATGTCCTTTTTTGAAGTATGAGTACAACAGAAAAAGACAGGTAGAAACCATCACTAACATAACTATACACTGTAGACTAATAAAATGAGTTAGGAATTGAAATTTTTGTTTTAATAATATTAGGAACATTTTAAATAAAATATCGTCAAGCATAACCTGGACTTTGTCAAGTACTTTGAAGAATTTCAGACTCGGAAACCATTTATATAATGAATTAGAGAAAAGTGTTCGATTCCTTGGATCAGTTTTACCGAGTAATCATGAAATAGTTTTTATAACTTATTTGACGAGACAAAGAACACTTAACAAAGAAGATATTTCGTGGTTTCTGGTCAGCTGCTTATCACCTGAAAATATTAATATTATCAGCATGGGGATTCGTGAAAATTGTAGTATTCTAACAGTTGAACTCGCAAGTCCATCTAAGCGAGATCACCATTGAAAACCTGGAAACACTAGAGGGCCGTTTTGTACTAGTATGAGACTCCTCAACGGTGCGCATCCACGACCCCGCACGAGTCCAATCTGTGTCAGGTGTGAGACAGTTATACACCCAAGACAATGGATGAAGGGTCGCTCAAGATCATGGACCTATTGAAGTTAGACATTAACAAGGTTGGAAGCTGGCTCAGTGATCTACAAGTCAAGATTTTGTACGGAGAACGAAGGTCCTATATTCGAGTCCCGCGTATGGGATCGTAGATACTCACTGGTGAGGATTCCCATACTAGGACGAAACAACAATCCAGCGCTTCCAGGTTTTCAATGGTGGTCTAGCTTAGATCGACTGTTAAAGGAGTAATATCAATGAATAAAAACAGCTTACATACTTTATATCGTAATATCGGAAACGGTCTCATAAGTGAATGTAATTTTGTCGATAATGAGTAGGAGACACGTTCGATTGTGCTTAAACGTACGTGGAGCCGGGTTAAAGGTGATGAGGAACACATTTACGAGTTCGTCTTTTGCACATTACTGAAGCCATCGAAATTCCATGTTCACAAACTAAACCATTGCATATAAAACAAGTTCGTACAACCACTCTCGCTACCTTGGTCATCGGCATTGCAGTGAGTTTGTAGCTGAACATTGATGAAACCGTTTCCTTCAAAAATATTTTAACTGTATCCCAATTTCTTCCTTTTTTGTATTTCACATATTCTCAACATTCTTACATAACTATGATAATATTGACCTTTCATCAAAATATTTTGTTAGTTATTTCTTTTTATATATTTTACAACGTAGCAACTGTTCGATTTTTCGAATAATTACCTTGATTATTATAACCCTGTCTCTTTCAATTACTTAACATTATTTTGTACCCACTGTTATTATATAATTAGTACTTAACGTAACTAACCAATGAATATTATTTGTTTGTTGTGAGTCACACATGTATACATTAGTGTGGAGCCATGATGAAGAACTAAGTGAAAGGGAATTTCTTCGCTCGATTCATTTTTTTTACAAAATTTCGATAGTGTAATAAGAAGACGAAGATTATCACTATTGAAATTTATCAAAGGGTCTAATTGCTCTTTACAAAATCCCAAAATGGGAATTTTCATTATACGATATTATTGTTATAGTTATTTAACGCATAAATCAAAATCGACTAATTGAATATAGATTAGATAAAAAGTGAGATTTAATAACTTGTGTCATGAAAGGAAAAATTACGCAACAAACATTGATAGTTGAATTCAACACGGCAAAACAAGATTGAATCGTTTTCGGTGCAGAAATTTGATTTGTCTTTTTATGACAATGACCATGGCAAACCTAAGTAAGGTTGACATTTTTTGTTTATCAATTATCCTGAAGGAATTTAAGACATCATCACCATGAATACTGTCAGTCAGATGGCAAGAGATGACACTGTTCAAAACGTTTTGTCTTCAAAGTCTAAGCTTCTGTAGAATATGCTCAGAGATGCGAACATTAACCCTCCCTTATGTTCTTCCAATTTGTGTGCGTTGACATGTACATTTAAACTGGTAGACAAAATTAGGGGTAACATAAGGTGAGAATTTTTTCATACACGTCAGTATTAATGAGCAATTCGTTTGATACAGAGATCAACTTGGCAGTTGGAAACGTTCTTTTTATTATGGCTTTTAATCTGAGACCAGTATCTTCAGTTATTTTGTTTCCCTTGAAGCCAAGTCTTAAGAAAATAAGCTTTTACTCAATCATAACATGCTTTATATTCTTCGCTTCGGTCTTATCAGTTATTTATAGAAAACCTGTTTGATGACGAAAATTACGAAGACAATTAAATATAAAGACATGTCATTCGTTATTTACATTTGTTACTTTATAATTTAGATTTTTGCTAGTTTAGATCTTACTAGTTCTTTGGACTTAAGCTAGAAAACCATAAAGCACTAGAGAGGTATTCTATCTTAGTGAAGGACTCTTCAGAAAGTCACATTAACGACCACACCAGGATTAAGTTCAGGATCTCCAGACCTCGCACAGAGCTATCAATCATTCAACCACTGAGTTGACACCTAATAGTTTCGACTTACTAGCTTTCATTGTTTGTCTAAAGTCAACCCATGATGTAGGCTACAAAGTTCAACAACCATACAAAAACCACGAATACTAATAATTCGCTATTTCAATAAATCGTAGAAAGAACCTACATCAGAAAATGGTATTTTGTTTTGTACTAATTCTCGACGCCAATTCTGATTTAGTAAATTACGAAAATCTTGATTAAATGGTCCAGTGTATGAAAGAAATCCAGTTGCTAAAAGTACATCACCAACTAGCCGATTAATTTGCTCTTCAAATGTTTGACTTGCTTCTGTCCACCTAATACGTTCACCTAAATAAAACATTCAAAAGAAGGTATTCTGTAAATTGATTGCTTTCTTTGTTTAAAACAACAGAATATGAGTTCAGTATTGCAGGAAAACAACAACTGTTTAGTAATATATTAACACAAACTTGGGATTATGGGTTGTTTCCTGCTTCGTAAATTGTCCAAATTCGATAATTGTTTTAAGATAACATTATTGTTTAAAACTTGAAAAATCAATGGAAAAAAAGATAGTAATTAGAGTCAGTTTGTTTGTGGAGATTGTTGAGTTCCACTGAAAACATGAACCGATCTAATTTAGACTACCAGTGAAATTCAACAAACACCACAACCCCATACTTACAGTTATCATCTGCTTAGCAGTGCCTAGCTTCGAAAGGAATCTTTTAGAGTTTTGGTGAGAAACTGTGATCATTGGGGCTAATTCATGTTGGGTGTGAGGCAGTTACCTAACGAACACAATAGAAGGTGGTTGAGAAATATCACAGATTGATTAGAGTTAGACATTAACAAGGTTGGATTCCGGCTTAATGGTCTAGAGGTTATGTATTCGTTCACAAAGCTGAGGGTTCTGAGTTCAGTTCTTGTGTCCAGGATTGTGATTGCGCACTAACGAGTAGTTTTATACTGGGACGGAAAGGCTTTCCAGTACTTCCAGGTTTTCAATGGTGATTGACCTTAGATCGGTTCATGATTTCAGACAAACAGTTATCAAAATGCATTCAGGATATTTCTTATAACATAGTCCACGCTTGTATAATTAATAGACTTATGAAAAGTTCAACCTGATCTTAATGATCAGTGATTATTGGTGATACCTTAACAGACATGAGGTTGTTTGGTTACATTATCAAGTTTTAGATTTACTGCAAAAATTTTAGAGATATAACTTGACATTATAGTCCATATTGTAAAAGTGTGATGAGTTATGGTTTTTTTTAATAAGTCATACCTTTATAATAGCAAACACTAAGTTTCATTTATACACAAGTAATGAGTTAGAATGAGATTTTAGAAATAAATGCTAACCACAACTTTTGCTACAGAACGTATTTCAAATTTTATTGCTAGTTTATTTTTTAAATTAATAAACACTTGAGAAATTTGTTTTTTCTTCTTGCCTGCAAGGCCTTCTATCAATGCCGTAGCATTACTCATTTTTCTTCTACATCCTTCAGCCTCGTCTAAGAGTTTCTGTTTTTCAGACATTGCACGATCATATTCCGCTTGCACCAGATCTAATTCTCTTTGCTTCTCATCTAGTTGACCTTGAGCAACCGCCAATTCAGACAAAGCTCCTTCCAGTCTCTTTTCCTGTAGTGCTAACATTGACTATATATGAAAAAAGGAATGAAGAATTTGTTAGTCAAAATGCTCTCATAGATTATGACAAACAATTCAAATGAGCAAACTTTTGACTGAGTATTCGTAGGGATTTGATTTATTTAAAGATCCTTCACAGAGCAAACAGAAATCAGTTATCGAGCCACAGAAAACTAAGGAGCACAGAATATTCAAGTCTCACACGGAACCAGAGTTCGACAGTTCACACTATTGGGATACTGAGACTAAATTGTACCCCAAGTTGGAGATTTAGCTAGGGAGTATTTTACCATTAAACTATTTCAATACTACTGCTTTGTGATCTATATTCAAAACTCGATTTCCTTAGTAGTTGGTCTCAACTGAAAATGCATAGAAGACAAGAGTTTTAGGATTACATTCTGTTATTTGCACCTTCCAGCAAATCAATGATGTACTGTTTCTGTCTTGTCTGTTATATTTCTTTTATCAACTAATAGCTTCCTAACTTGATCTTGGTCACTAAAATAGGCATTTGTGTTGTCTAAATAATTATTTCGATTTGTTAGGCTTATTTATGTGTGTGTCTTATTTAATGGTAAGTAAATTATCATTTTTCTTAAAATTTCATTTATACGGCTCTTGCAAGAGTTTATTGATGTAAAATACTTGAATGAGTTGGGTTAATTAACTGACATATAGAATACCTGTCAGGACTACGATGAATGGATGTTATTTATACTATAAAATTTATAAAAAATCATTCAGATGAGGCGACAATAAGGCAAGTAGAAACAGCGTAACTTGAATGAATTTACATTACTGTGAGTTTATGTACATAAAGTTTTTTTGAAATCTATCTTCAAAATAGTCACTAGTGAGGACACATTTATTACGAATTAAGGTTATTGGAATGCAGAACACGTGTTTTATCTTATTTGGGACTTGTTAGCTAAATATGTCTAAGATCTAATGTTGATGTTCACACAGAAATTAGAGCTTAGTATGTTTCAGTTCAAATACTAAAGCATCATTATTCACTGAGCAATTGACTTATAAAATCTTACAAATATAGATCAAGCACTTTTTAATCTTGCGAATACTTCTATCTTTAACCTTGTAATATTGACTACAATAACTAAAATATACAGAAATGAATTCAATTTTAGTCCTCTTAACAAGTGTTCGGTATATTATAGGATAAAGTGTTGAACAAACTATGAATATTAAGAATGTTATTTCATTTATTAATACAGAATATATCATTTACATAGTGTAGCTAGTTTTTTGGATTGAATTTTGTAAGGTTGTACTATTTTAGGTTATTATCAAAACTAGGAGTAATATGTTAATGAACGACCACATTATGCATTTGAGTACTGAATAGAAGACATATCGTTAAGTTTGTTGTTAAAATTGAACTCGATAGATTGATTTGTCTAGATAGTCCTTTTTTTATTCATGTGTTTTTCAGACAGAAGAGACTTTAATTCAAATCAGAAATACGGTCATTGTAGGTAAAAATTGTTCTGGTTAACAACATTTTTAAGTATTTATATACTAACAGAGTGTGTGTATTTGTGATAAATTACCTTAAGTGGTAAAACTTCTTTATTAACAGCAAAAAATGAAGCCATAGCTTTCGTCCATGAACATAAACCAGCAACATCACCGCAAACACGTTTAGCTTGTTCCATATTGAAATCATCCATTTCAAAATAAGGTAACATTAATTCCACTGTTTCTTCATTGATTGTGTCCTAAAGTCAAAAAATGTTTTTTTCACTATGAGTTATTAACATCATAGTTAGTCACTTTTACTTTTATAACAGATAATTTGTCAGAGCCGGCTCTAAATCAAAAGTAAATTTTTTATATTCTGTCTGTAAACGTTTGAAACCCTTGAAAAAGATTTCAAAAGGCAGGAGAGGGTGAATGACCAATCAGCGTTTCACAGAAACTTCTAAGAAACTTCTAGAAAACGTCTAGTTGTGTTTTCGTTGTGCTGATTGGATAATAACCGATTTCGTTATCTATTTTAGAATCCTAGCTAGAACCTACTAAAATTGCAAGGTCACATATAATTCTAAAAATACCCTCGTTTTCTGCGGAAACACAAGCCATTGAAGTAAAGCTTCTCTCATGCGTTCGGTTTTCTGTTTCTTATTCAAGGTTCAAGAGTAAAGTTCTGAAGATTAGAAAGCGGTTAGAAGGTCGGCATCCAAGAATAATGCCTAATACATATCAGTAAATACTAATTCATTTCTGGGTCACTTACACTAGTTAGAGTATTGGAAATCTTACCAACCACTTCCTACAGTAATGTACATTGTTGACTAAAAATAAGCTTAGATTGATCAGATAAATCTTATACTAATTGAACTGCATTTGGTCTTGTGGGATACTGAAGAATTTAACGTCATCGTCCTGCACAAAGATCGATAATTCAACACTCTTTGTCATAATACTGTAAATGAATTTAAATGTTCCTATGTATATATTCTTTATGTAAATCTGATTTCCATAAATTCATTCTATGTAGTTTTCTGGATATTTTCCCCTAAGAACTTCTGACAAATAATGGTCAGCGTTAAGCTCATCACGACTATTGGATGTTGAATTTTAGAAATTGAAGAATTTACAGAATGTTCTTAGCTCATGAAGTCCTTTATGTAATAAAAATCTCTTAAAATTCCACATTGAAGTTTACTGAACCTAAGTCAATCACTTTGCATTTGAAGACAGTCTATTTAGTAGGATATCTACAGAAATTTGATTGATAAAGCTTGTATGCTGAGCTAAGCCGATCAAATCTCTCTAGATAAACTTAATCGGCAGATTAAGTCTATAACTGTATTTTACTAGGGAAGTTTATGATTAGAATAATATCACCAATTAAGATAATCATTTTCAACCGCGATTATATTTCATACCTTAGGAAAATTCAATAATCCATTTAAAAAGTTTGCACCACCCATAAGTTTTAGTGCTTCATTCCAACTGGGCTTAGGACAAGAACGTTCGGGATCCGGCGTGACAGCATCCAATCTCTTTTGAAACAGCAGTAAGACACAATCCATAATACGCATGATCAAATGTGGTGGTCTGCCAAGTTTTCTCACTAAAATATAATAAATAAAGTAAAGAAAATAATGAACTTATCTGAAGACCACATGAGTTTTACTTTGTTAAATGCTGAAGAATAAATTCCTAACATGCTGACTATTTGATCTTAAGGATCTATTCGGAAATGTTAAGACTAAATATCGTCCTCAATGTAAATAACTACTGACAAAAGTCATTGCTTACTCATGACAATAATTATAACATGAAGATAGATCATACCCATTGTCCAAGTTATCAACTTTAAAATAAATGAAAGAAAAATCACGGTCGAATTGAAGGCCACAACCTAAGGCATTATTAATCTAAGTGAATGGTTGGGTGACTGAGTGAATGGATAAAACTTTATTTTAAAAAATTATATTTAACACAGAATCAGTTTAATTGTACGGAGCTGAGGAGGAAAGGATTATTCAGTAAAGAATTATACTTCAGTAAGTTGATTTGTTAACGAGACGGTAATTTGCTTAGAAAGTAATTTACTCTAATGATTTTAGGATGTGATTAATTCACTACGGAAACCTTTTGATTTCTATGGACATTTTTTTAAAATCCTAGTGGCCGTCTTAATTGAATTGACCTGATATAATAAGACAAATTGATCTGTCATTTTTTGATAGACTAGGTTTATATTGACTTATCTAAGCACTACATGAGGCTAGAGTTCATAAACCTGTCCAGAATTCTTGAAGTTTATTTAATATGCATTAACCAATCAAATTGCCATCCATGGTTAATTTTTTTAAAGATATTGATATAAATGATATATATATATATATTCAGAGGAGAGGGGTTTTGTGGATATTATAGTAATTTAATAGTTGAATTCGTGAGTAAATTGAAGCCAGACCACAATGGAAAACCTAGAAGCACTGAACGGCCGTTTCACCCTAATATGGAACTCCTCAGCAGTGCTCATCCATGATCCCGCCTCACTAAATTTGAACCCAGGACCTATTGGTCTCGCGCGCGAACGTATACAAAAAGGTGAAGTTGAATTTTTTTTAATAGTCCCCTTCTTGGTTGATATAATTAGCCAGTTTTGTAAACGATGTTGATCCTACCCTTTTTTTATCTCAGGATTTTTTGGTCAGAATAAAATGAAGGGAAGTAACTGTGTTGGATTATGAAGAAAACAACAAAATATTGTTAAATTCATTCAGTGTTTTTCAGACGTTTACACATAAATGTAGACTATCCATTCTGAGATCTCTAAAGAATAAAATATTTTTAAAAATGTCAGTTAATAGTTATATTCCCGTGGGCGTTACGGAATATCTAGTTTGTCGATTTTTTTTTCAACTGTTTCTAAGACAAGAATTTGATGGTGAGTTGTACCCTCTTTGAGTAGTATCTGTACACGAAAATGACAAAGGTAATTTTGTTGAGTAACTCTTCTACCACAAATCAGGTGCCATCAAAAGTATTGTCGATCAATAAGTGAGTACTATTATTACATCCCTCTTGATGAAAACAAATATGTCATTTATCCAGACTATCTAAATCCATAGTCGGATTAGTGATACAGGTTTAGTCAACATACTTTGATGTATAGCTTTGGCAATTAGTTTAAATATAAGGGATCTTACTCATATCTCATTGAAATATGAATAAATGAAATCAACACTTTGAAAACATTGACTAATAGAGAACTATTAGGTATATTAAACATCAACCACGCCTATTTATTTGCCTAACTTACGTTCATTATCACTGAGCAGTTAAGAAAAAGTGTATTTGATTAGTGCCTTTCTGTCGAAGTAAATATAAGGGTGACATTAAAATTAACGAGTACTTCCTCACTGTTTAAAATTATCCCTTAATGTTGGATCATCGATAAATTGATAACATGATTACATCAAATGTTTTAGTTTCTTTCTAAGTTCTTTAGAAAAATTATACTCCTAAGTCTCTGAAAGTGATAAGATCGTTACTAGGACTTGATGTATAATACACTGGTCACCAATCAGTCATCAATAGATTGTAGATACATCTTCTTCCCACAGGAGGTTGATCGTAGCCCTGAAAGCTGAGGTAATGTTTCTGACTGCGAAGTTGTGTGGAACGGGGTCAAGTAACCCAGGGGTATTAGTTTCGTCAACATTAACAGGTATATCTTACTGACGAGCGCTAAATAACGCAAAACCTGAGTCGAACAGGATTTCGTGTCGACTACCTATCATAATTCACTACGTTACAAATTTTAGGACTGCAAGACGATCAATCATTACACTTGTTTGTCACTATTAAATTTTTAAATAATTGGTTTGTGGTATTTTGATACTGTCTCGGGTATAAGCTTTCATCTAACTCTTATTGACTGTTAATTTAGGTTTTCATTCCAAGAGTTACCGTTAATTAATTATCCACCTATTGCTCCGTTTTGTATAAATTATAACTGCTTTACGTACGAATGATGATTTCTTATTCGCATATATGTAGTTTTATAAGCTTTGAGTCATAATAACAAAACCATTATACGCAGGGATGGATGATAGTTAGCAGTGGAATCCATAACGCGCTTTTCATCGCATTTGGGACTGGTCAACTAGCTAAACCTGCATCTACGAGTTCATGTTCACTCAGAGACTTGGACCTTGTACCGTTCACTCCAAAAGCCATCGCGTCATCCAAGGTACAGGGGTTTAGGTCCCTGAGTGAACGTCAACTCTGAGATCCAGGTTCACCTAGCTAGTGAGTCTCAAATAGGACGAAATACTCATCTTCGATTTCACTGTTTTTAATATTTGTGATTTCATGGGAATTTCGAGGCAATCCGCACATAATGCACGTATACCAAAAAAGACAAGTCAACTGCAGTCCTAAGCATCAACGGGAAGACTCAAACAACCAATAAAAATGAACTATCATGAAAGGTGCAGAACTAACCAGCATTTCGTAAACTGCATAATTTTGTAACTTCGTTAAGTGAACAATACCAAAAATCTGGACGCCTATATTTAATCTCGTCAGCTATTCACTCGTAATCTTAATTGTTTTTACATGAGGATGTGTGTATGTTAGCTCATCACTTTCTCCATTTGTTATCTGTCCGTTTACATGCATTTCCCTTCATCTTTCACCATTTATCTGCGTTATCAAATATATGAATTATATGGGTTCTTCAAATACTTCTATATTCGACTTTTTATTGTCTGCATCATTATTAATGGGATTTCTCAACATAATATTGGTAAAGTTTATTGAGACCTATATCTCATTGACATTAATATCGTTCGAGCTATACTCGTAATAAAAATCACAACAAAACAGACTTTTATAAATAAACACTAACCTGTAGAAATATGTGTTGGTTTAATTGTTTCTAATGCAGCTTCAGCTTCCATTAAAGCTGGTTTAGCTGCTTCTAATTTCATTTCAGCTGATGCTTTATCTACACTAATTCCATCAACAAGTACTTGTGCTTTATCTTTCACTATTTGTACTTGAGTTTTAACTTTTTGTGCTGCTGTCGCTTGAACAGTTACTTGTGTTAGAACTTCTTCTGATTTTTTATTAGCAATGGCAAGCTCTTTTTCTTTTTCAATTAATTCTTTGCTTAATTCGTTTACTGACTCGGTTGCTTCAACTAATTTTTTTAAGCCGGTATTCATACGTTCAGCTAATTGACCAATTTCATTATGTTTCAATTTATATATTTCCATGTAACCATTAATAAATGATAGATATGATTTAGGTGTAACATGAGTTTGACGACGGAAACATTGAAAATAATCAATACACGACTCAGCTACCAAATCCTATTATTACGATTATTATTCACATTGTCCGTTTTATTTTTATTTATAAAAAAAATATCAAAATTAAAATAGGTACCTTTTAGTTAAGACGTTAGGTTTTAAAACTTAAGGTTAAATTCAGATATAGAACAACACATATAAGCGAACAATATTGTTTTCGATTAGATCCTCATCAGGCTTTACTCTAATATACAGTAATTTTATCTGTAAATACGAAATTACTAAACCAGTCAAGGCAGTTTATGAGTCAATGATAACAGTGGAATAGATTACATAAATAAACATAATAAGTGAAAAGTACAAATTGGTAGTGTGATGACAGGTGTACTAGTTGTGATAAGAATAATAAAGGCTTGAATCAATGTTACATAATGAGAAACAGGTCAATGATTAGAAAAATATAGACACTGAAATAACATTCGTAAAAATTATAAGACTACGTAATAAGAAATGTTTAGATAATTGGACCGTGAAGCGAATATTAGAAAAATTATAAGTAAATAATTGGTAGGGGGGGGGGTGAAGAAAAATAAACGAAGAAAGAGTATGGAAAATAAAATTATTTATTATTAAGGCCAAGGGAGAGATAAGGGTATTACAAATTTCTTATGAACACAAAAACTTGGGTTGTTGGATTGAATTCCTATAGCTTCTGCTATGTGTAAGAGACCAGATCGAACCCCATAGGGAAAACTTTAAAAGACTGATTTCTGTCAACTTCATGACCACTAACGATCAAGTGTGAAAGAATCGAGCTCCGTATCGACTTGACCATACCTTTCTCCACAGGAGCAGCTGAATTCATAGATACACATAGAAGTGGCATAACCAGGCAACTTTTCCCTTAGTTGGGGAATCATCATAGATCGTGTCGAGTAAGAAAGGTCGGCTGCATTAAACGTTCTCTTAACTGCTCTAGTCAGTCTATCCCGTAATACATCATCAGCTAAATCGCCGTTGAATTGTAGTTTCAGGAAAAGCGGTTTCTTCGCAGCTGTTGATATCTTTATTTTCTTATATTAGAGAAAGCCTGATGAGGATCTAATCGAAAACAATATTGTTCGCTTATATATGTTGTTCTAAATCACAATATGGGAATTTTTCAAATTTTGAAATTCATATATGTAATTATATTTGTCTCAGTTTTAGATTAGTAGTTGCTACCAGTCGAAAAACGACGACTGAAAAATAACTATTTTCATTGATGAGAACGAGTGAGGCAACCAACTAAATTTTCGTGATATTCTGTTTAGTAGACGAGGTAATGGTTCGTCACACAGAAGAATGTATAGGAATAGCTCCTTTGTATATCAGTACACATACTTTTCTATAGTTTTACACCCATTTGCTACAAAATAAAATTGTTCGGGTATCTTATATTGGCAGAACAAAAAGTAGTCTGCTCGAAGGAAAGTATGAAGAGTTAGAGTTTATTAATAACATACTGACGAAAATAGGCTATCCGAGAAGTATTTTTAGAGAAATGCGTGTATCCAAAGAAGAATAATTTGGAAATATGGATCACACATAAGAGACCTCTATTCCAAAAACTAAAATTTAACGGGTTTGTGGCTAGTGATGTCCTACATGACAGATAAGCGAAGACAGTTAATTGGGACATTTTACGTAGCTGATTCTAGACTGGAATTTTCTAGTGGACCAATAATGTCCGCTCAAATAAATAATAGGTTACCTGAGTTTACCTCTTCGATGAGTGACTACAAATTTAACTGTTCCTGTGAAGAGAGATATATTGGACGTACTAACGGGCAACTTAACCAACGAAGAAGTGAACAATTCCCGGCTTGATTTAGAAAGGCCCTATCATAGCATTACGCAGCTCTATCTTGGCAGACCTGGCTGACAGTGTTCAAGTAGTAAATAAAGTAAAATCATTTCGAGTGAACTATTATTGTTTCCCGATGAGGTTCGATCCCATCTTCTCCGTAAAGCAGAAGCCAAAAGGATCTGAACCTATAACCCTAGTTTGTGTGTTCAGAAGAACTTTGTAACATCCCAGTCCCTTCCTTCTCTGGATATGGTTTATCAAATGGTTTTGCTAATTTTTCAGATACCGCATATGATGCCGTCTTATACCTTTCTCCGTTTATATTCTTCACTATCCGATTTTTCCCGGATGCAGATTTGTGGATGTGAACCGCCAAGGACTAGGACGAGACACTTATCTACTGCTTTCTGGTTCTCAATGGTGATCTAGATAGGATCAATTCGTGATCTTAACTATGAAAATTCTACTATCACAATGAATCCCCCTATGTAATTTCATCATATGGTCTAAATAAAGCTTTTGTGATTATTATTTTAAAGTCTGTTTATCCAAGTTTGACCTGTTTGAGCTGTTGAAAAGAACATTTGTTATTTGAATATTCTTATTGTTACTTGTAAAACTATCTAAGTAGCAAATCATACTACCACAATATTTGATTCAATGAGGAACTAAAAAAGCTACCACATATTCAATTTCCTCGGTTCATGTACCTAATAGGAAACTATGTATTCCTGTCTATGTCTACACTATAATTTTTGTTCAGTTGCCTACAAAAGTAGTTTGGTGAGCACTGTCTAATACGTGACAAAAAAGCGCAAAGATAACTAAGCATCACATTTAGAAATAAGCTAGTACTTTAATCATTGAATATGATGACGTTTCAAGGTATGTTAATACAATCTAAAGACTTGTCCGATTGTTTTCGAAAATTAATTCGAAAATATATTTATTTACCATTCCAAAACTCATCAGATTTCATAATATTCACTTCAATTAGAATAATGTATCTGGAATTAATCTATTATTCTCTTTAAAGGAGAGTGGGTTTAGATGTATAGGTTCCTGTGAATTAGCCGGCTAGTTAATGAATATTTCATTTTAAACAAGAACGAATGATTAAGTGTTACATGTGAGAGATGCTACTAAACTGTTTACAAATAGCATGCATTTTTAGTAGACCTACGATATTAAACTGGCTTCATTTAGTAGAAATTTTACAATTCCGTTATGTATTTTTCATGATATAGAAATAGTGTGCTCGACTTCTGGTCATAAAAAAACCGAACTCACTTGAAACACACCCATTGTCTGTACTACAGCTTTTTTCACATTAGGTGTACAAACTATGTCAAAATTAGATAAGAAATGATTAGATACAGCAATCAGCGCATCTTTAGGCCATCTTTGAAACCAATCCATTGTGCAACCAGAAATAAGACCAGGAAACTTCAAACTTCGATTACGGAATTTTTGTCCAACTGGTGAAAAGCATAGTACAACATGTAGATTTTGTATTATCCTACTTAAATAATATTCAGCTAATGCTTCATTACTAACAGGTCGACGTGGAAATTCACGTTTCATAGGACCAACTAGTTCTTGTAGAATTTCATCCATTTCATCCCGAGCAAATAAGTTGGCTATTTCACCGGAACTAAGCATATTATTTAGATATTCCAAGAATGACTCATCTTTAATTTCATTATCAGTAAACAAGAATGTTATCCCTTGACCTTGGTGGCCGGCTGTCCGATAAAGATATTTCAAATCCTCAATAAGATTAGAGACATTATATGAGCTGCAAAACAATAAGGAAAACTGTAATGTAAAAAAGTTAAGTCACAAACGCAAGTAACTGGATATGTTTCAATGAATGTTAGAACTGGATTTTTTCGAAGATAAATAGAACCTATAGATTACCTTAGAATTTATATTAGTAAGCTCAATTATAAATGTTTCATGCTACATAACAATTACCGAAGCGTTTAAATCAGCAGGTCAATTCACTATAACGTAAATGTATGCTGTCACTGCAAACCAAAAAAACTATTGGCTTTCCCTGAACTTGGGTACCTTGTAATAACCTCATGAAGCACTTCTGTTCATCAAATGGAAACCATATCTACATGGAAGCTTAAAAAAGAAGAGGTTTGCATAAAAACTTGGGAAATGGCTACTCAAAATGTGTGGAAAAGCTTATAAGAGTAAAATACCTGAAAATTCAAACGGGAAATCGGCATCCACTGTACTAGATAATCCTCAAAAAACTATCACAATAAATCGCTGGCTTGTTAATGATGATAAAAATCCTGTAGAACTAGAAATTTGGTTACTAAGACCAATCAAAAACAAATTATTATGACGTTTCTGATGTGAAATAGTTTAATATAAAAATTCATTTGTTGTACCCACTAAAAATATACTTGTTGGATATGTCCTACTCACCCAGTTTGTCATACTTATTACGAATAAGTAATATTACTTAAAAGACTATTAACTATTTTATTATTTCAACTGTCCACTTGTACTTAATATTAATCCTATTTATCACTACGGTCTTGGTATATCTTACGATCAGTTGCTCTAATTCTTTACAAATGACTCAGACTGTAACAATGTATCGTTTCAGTCCTATTGACTGCTGATTCATGTTCACTTTAGCTGTTCTTATTGATTCTCCTAAGGTATCTTAAACTCTTGTGCTACATTCGGTGAATTTGATAACAAGAAGCGCCGTTATAATTAATCATTTAACAACCGTCTCTGAAACAACTTAAATTTTACAGTTATCACGTGATTCTAATTTACTTTGGTTGAATAACTTATCGAAAACATATCGTCAGGATGACTTAGATCTTTCACTTTCAATGATAGAAAGATAGAACAAGAGATTCAAAGATCAGATTAGTCATCTGTACATAATTTATAAATGTGTTATTCAATTCTTTTCAAGTTCATTAGGTCCACAATAAGTTGACCAAATAAAGTAACATTTTGAAGATGGAAATTCAATTAGACCAAACAACAAGAGACGTCACTATATTTTAATGGGGAGTCGTAGGGATCTTCTGGTAAAATTATACTATAATGACGACTTTGAGAGAGTTATTAGCCAATCAAGAAATAATAATTATTTATAAAACGATTAAAAACGATGAAAATTCAGTGGAATAATAATTTGCATATGATTAATTAACCCTTATATTTTAAATAATTTATTATTGTAGAAGAAAAAAAGTTACGTTTCCGTATGTGGAGTTCAGTTAATGTTGAGAATTAAGGTTATGACCATGAGGTTTTCATCACCAAGTGACATCAGCTATCACACAATGAGGCTTTGCTACCTTGTTGGCAAATGTGAGAAAGTTGAAGATAAGATTTAAAGTTATTAGTTAGATTAGGAGAGTATTATCTAACTACACAAACACTCTTGACCATATATTGAATTACATCAAATATTATAACATACAACATGTGTAAATGTCAGGCATTTCTTGTAATTTAGCTTAAGCAGTCAGTCAGCTACAACGTAGGACAAGGCACATTAATGCATCGGTCCAAGTTGCCATACCTCGTTAGCACAACAAGATGAACACCGGATTCATAGAAATAGTTAATTTAGGGGTGGTAGTATATAAAAGATAGGTGGTATATAAGGATATAGTATAGGAAGGAAGAACGTTATGAAGCAATTTTAATCTCAAGGTTTAAGGCAAGATAAAGAGTGTATACACCTACGCCATTGCGATCGATTCTGAGCCATGTCACCTCGAGTCACCAGACATTGGTTACGATAGTCACGCGGACCCCAACCAGGTAGTCTGCATCTGCCAACATGGCTCAGACTAGAAGTTAGTGACTTCAAGCACTGAAGCCACGTTTTGGTTTGGCCGCCCCTAACTCTTTTCCAACCATCTCCTACACTAGTCGGCATAGCGCGTCGTGGTAATCGGTGTTCAGGCATACTTAAAAAAGGGCCTAAGATTCACAATCTCATCAACTGATTTACCATCATTCCCTAATACCCTGTGTCTAACCTCACTATTACTTACCCGGTGATCCCAGCAGATGCAAGCAATATTTCTAAGACATATGTGGTCAAATACTAGTAACCTACCAGTATCTTCTACTCTTAATGGCCATGTTTCACAGCCGCAAAGTAAAACGGAACGAACTGCTGCGCAGTATACTCGTCCCTTAATTGATTGACGGATATCTCGTCTTCACCATAGGTGACGTAAGTTGGCAAAAGCCAAACGAGCTTTTTAAATCTGTGCTGAGATTTCGTCAGACAACAACCCTTTAGCGCTGATCAGACTTCCAAGATAAGTGAAGCTGTCGACACGTTCGACTACTTCACTCTGTATCCTTAGTCCAGGTGTTGACGCAGACCAGTCCTGGAGTAACAATTTACATTTAAGGGGGGAGAAACTCATTCTAAGTATCCTGGGATTGCATTTTGTCAGCGTCTTCACCAAACAGGACTATGTCATCTGCGTATTCTAAGTCGATAAGTGAACCTCCTGGCAGGAGATCAATTCCTGGAAATTCAGACGATGAGAGTGTTATTTCCAGCAGTAGGTCTATAAAAAAGTTACACAAAAATGGGGATAGTGGACAGCCTTGTCGGACACCATTTGAGGTTTCAAAATCAGATGACAGTTCGCCATAAGCTCTCACTCGACTGGTAGTATTCGAGTAAAGAGCCTTCACAAGGTTTATGTACTTCTGAGGTAGACGTTTCAATGACAGACACTTCCACACAGGTTCTCGGTATACAGAGTCAAATGCTGCTTTTAAGTCAAGAAAAACTATCATTGTCTGACGTCGATAAGCATGCCTGTGTTCTAAAACCTGACGAATAGTGAATACAGCCACGACCAGGTTTGAAGCCAGCCTGATTTTCTCGTGTTTAGAGTCCACGAGTGTTAGTTAGGCGCCCGATAATTATTGAGGCTAGTATTTTAGATGCTATGTTAGTCAAACTAATCCCTCTATGGTTATCACAGGATGATTTTGACCCCTTCCTATATATAGGGACAACCAGAGATTGAGACCAGTCATATCGGATGATATCCAACTTCCAGATTTTAGCTAAAATATTAGTCAACCTAATCGCGAAAATTGGACCACCATACTTAAAGACCTCTGGATCCAATCCATCTGGACTAGCTGCTCTTTCTCGTTTCAGATTAGCTATAGCTATAGGGTCGACCTTTTCTAACCCCACCCCTCCTCGTGGGAAGGCAGCATCGCTGTTATGCTGGTTGTCTGAAGGAAACACCTTACTACCGTCACACTTCTGCACAGTCAGTAGTACGACTTCGCCTTCGGACCTTGGGTTTGCTGCTTTTAGTCTTACCGCTCTTCAACCGACCTGTCTGGCACGGTAGGACCTTGAGGAACGATTGTTCCAGCTAGTATAGCTCGATTGATTCATCATGATAGGCAAGCCCGACCACCACGTCAAGGTATCACCATGCCATATTCACTATATGGTTGCACAGTCAATATTTTTATTAATTTCAAGCATTTCACTATCCAAATATATCCTATTTCTACTAAGTTTCTAATAACATTCCAGCTATGTTTCGCTGAGCTTTCAATTTCTTGCTACAAACTATAAGGCTCTACCTTAATTTTGATTGGCACACTTGAGACCACCATTATAGTATAATTTTATCGGTTGTCCATTTCAAAGCTAATTTGTATCATGCACTAACTACAGCTGACGTTTAATATCTCAATATAGAGAATAAAATAAAGTTTAGGTTGTAGACCTTAATATTCTGACTCAATAATATTCTAGCTCAGAGTAATTGTACCCGACTAGAAGTTGCTGGATCTAGTTACTGTATGCTTCATGGGTGTGAAGTAATGAGGAACCTCGAAAGTAGACAAAAAAACTTTTGCAGTGGTCAACAGTTATCACTAATTCACCAGTTGACATCAATTAGTGTTTGAAAGTGAAGAAAAGACACTTCTATCAATAGTCAACTTCAATTTCAAATGTTTTTTTGTGAGAATAATGAGCTTTAAAGTTAGCTGATATCAAATGATATCAAGAAAACAATAAGTAAAAAAATATAATTTAATAAGTTACCGATTATTTATTTCTTACCGGCTTAATGTTATCTGAAAAGTTTTATAACCTGCTATAAATGAAGCTAAACGTGTAAGCGATTGTTTGCCTGAACCACCAACTCCAACCAATAATGCATGACCTTTAGGTGTTCTGATTACACGTGAAATTTTTACAAGATGTATCATGGCATCTTTGAAAAATACCAAATCCAATTTACTGCCACGTATTGCTTCATTGTACATTTGCATTAACATTTGTAAACGACTACTCAATTGTTCTAAACTTGTGATTGGTTCGTATATTTTCGGCGCTTCAAAATCTGCATCATCTGTCTCTTCACCGGTTACTTCTGCAGCATCCCTTAAGAAATCAACAAAGTACGGATCTGTCCAATCAGTTTGATTTGCTAAAGTATTACATTCTTCAATTCCTGTAAAGAGAATATTATATAAATTTTAAAAAATGAATTATTCAATTTTTAAAGAAAAGAAACTTTACGTTGAAATCAAGTATATAACTGTCGTACCACTGTCCTTTTATTATTCCATCTTCAGTTACAAGAAACAGGAACACTAAGAAAAAATAATCTTGTGTTTCTTTCCAGTTCAAGTTTATCTTGATAGTTCAATCTAACTTACTTACTCCTGTTACTCTTTGAGGAGGAACGTAGGCCGCCCACCAGGATTCTCCATCAGACTCTGTTCTGGTCAATCCTCCCCAATTGTTTTCAGTTGCTATTCTTTTTTTGATGACTGCTTCCAATTCTAAGCGTTTTGGAAATTATAACAGACTAATTTGGTTTTAAGTAAACTCCTGAATACTTTTCATAAGATACCAAAATTAGTTAAATTAGAAATCAGGAACTTTGTTCAGATTTTTCCCGAAAACCTAATTTTAACTAAGTCTAATTCACAAATCTATTTACATTGAAGCCCTCATTTTGTAGTGGTGTACAGGTTCACGAACAATTTTGTCTGCTTGAAAAAGACATGTGAAATGCTCACAAATTTTATTCAGGGATTATACGGTAAAATTTTATGCATTTGCTATCTTTGTAGGACGTAACTTTGAGATGATTCGTCAAGTGATTTTAATTATAGGTCAAAGCAGATTTAATGTAGACAACGGCAAGTGAATATAACTTAACTCCATTGCACAAGAAGGTGGCTATCAGGACTCAGTAATTAAGTGGATAACGCGATGATGTTTGAAGTAAATGGTACTGGGTTCGAGTCCCAGAGTGAACATCAACTCTGAGATGCAGGTACACCCAGCTGATGAGTCCCAAATAGAGCGAAACGCGCTACCTGGATTCCACTGCTAACCACTATCCATCTTTGCTTATAAAGCTTGTGACTTCAGGCAATATCGAAGCATTCCGCACAGGATGCACATATGCCAACAAAAGACTGATGAATTGCAGTTCTAAATAACAATGAGAAGATATGAGTAAACAACACCAAGTGAATAAGATAGATAGTTATTCAACTTTGAATATTATGAGCTACATAGTGGCATAAAGATGACTGAGAAGTATGTATATCGCCTAAAATTGTTAAACAATTTAGTTAAGTGGCACATATTAACAACTAATTGTTTAGATACAAGAACTGTCAAAACCATAGAATAGTGAACAGCTTTGTTTTGTATAAGTTGAATAACTCCCCAACACTGAATGAAGGTAAAGACGTATCACAAACTGAATGAAGTTTAAAATATGGGCCACTGAATTCCACGTTATTAAGGTATCGTCTTTTACTGAAGACCCAAGAGTTATGTGATTGATCGTCTTCAGGTTCATGGGTATTTAATCCTAAGGAGTCGAAAACCACGACAAAACAGTTGTCTAGCAATCCTTGATCATACTTTTCTCAATGAGCGATATAAGTTTTTTTTTAAAAGGCTTGTATTTTCTGATGGTTAATATTTGGGAGTGAAATTGATCAGTCTCCATTAAAGCTCTTTACGACAAAAATAAGAGAAAACAATCGATTATAGGTAACCTCTTACCATTTGAAAACCTTAGTGACCATTTAAACTCAGTTTAGTGAATAATATTTTAGCGTTTAAAGTGATAGGTTCTGGGTTCCGATTTCAGCGTAAGCCCCTTGACATCGGAATTACAGTACATTCAGCTGATTAGTCCCAAATAAGATGTTTATAGGTAAGTCCAATAAGGTATTAAGAAAAAAGTGGTATAAATGAAAATGACTACCGGTTAGATCACCTTATAGACTAATATCACTATAATAAACATTTAAAATCAAGAACTCTGGAGACATATCTTACTAGAACAGTCTTTATGAATTAGTGGTCAACAGTTAGTATATAGGGTGAGAAATTTGTTCGAAAGAAATGCTTCCATACATTTTGTAAATGATCAAGTGTAATATAAATTTTCCTTACCGACTTGTTTCAATGTTTTGTCAAACCATTCACGATCATTATATTCAGTAAAACGATCAGCAATGACCCGAGTGCACTCATGCTGCCATAAGGCTAATACAATAGATGGATTAATGATAACATCTGAAGTTGTGCGTAACATTCCTTGCCATATACGACTAACATCACGTAAATTGAATACGTAATGAAATTTAGCTGGAGTTGGTAACATTTTTGCTTTAACACGTTGCCAAAGTTTTCTAGTCGCTGGAACTAAACATTGAACTGTTTTAATCACATCTGCTGAAAAACCCCGTTCACTACAAAAATGCCCTAATCCTAATGAACCGAAAACTTTATCCATTGAAGCATTACTAGGCAGAGTACAATTGAATATATTGAATTGACGTTTAAGTCTTTGAGGTATATCATTACGACCTCCACCAGGATGAATCATAGCAGCAACAAACTATTTTTTAACAAAAACAAAAGAACAATTAATGCATTTTTTATACGTAAAATTGAATAAATTGATTCCAAAAATAAAAACATGTTGCGCATACTACCATAAATGTGACCAGTTCAAGATAATGCCATTCAATTTCTGAATAATAAATGACCCTGACAGACAATTTGATTATTTTGATCGGACTAATATTTGTAGGATTTGCATATGAAAATGGTAGTCAGGGATTTCAGAAATACAGAACTTTATAACTCAAACTTGTTGAGACCAAATATCTTGATATGTTTGAGATAAATTGAAGTTTCGATAAATATATCAAAGTGGTTAGACGATACTACCGATGGCTTATAATACATTGTTAAATCTTATCCACAGCCGAGGGGATTTGACTATTAAAATTATCTCAGTTTGGTTAGTCGATAGTAGATTAAGATAAATATTCGATAAACTTTTGTATTCAACATTATTATTCACTCTACAAGAAATATGCTCATACTTATTACATTACCGGGATCGAACATCTGTTTCTGAACAGAAAATTTCATTTGATTAGGAAAACTAATTAAGAGAATATGTTAAAAAGTTAACCTTTGAAACAAGTACTTATTTCGCTTAGATCACTATTGTGTTGTCAAATTATCTTAAATAGTGTAAAAGTGATTACATCATTGTTCCATTTACATACCTTTACAATCCATAGCTCAAAAAAACGTCCTAAATTGGATAAATCAAATTGAATAGAGTATCACTGAGTACAGCGGCATTATACTTAGTTTCCACTATGCATTTCGAATGATTTCGAAGTGACATTTGTCTGATCAACAACTAGGAAATTAAGGTGTATAGACTAACTTAGACCGTAGAAAGATCATCCATACAATTAGATCTATTTCGCTTGATGTATAATGGAAGAGAAAACACATCCACATTCTATAAATAAAAAACAATACAAATAGTCCAATCATACGAATATCGCAAATCTCCATTTGACCAATTCATTCATTCATTTAGTGAAAATGATGTTGATCTGAATAAATTAGCTTATAATTCTGGACCATTTTCGGTGTACTATTTGTTAACTAGATCCTTAAACAGAAATAGTGATCATATAATGTTTCAATAACTTTGATCATTGTTTTTGTTTTGGATAATAGACATAAAATAGAAGTTAATTTCGATGCATTAAAATTATACCTGAATATCAATTATTGTTGTAAAGTCACCAGGTTTATCTAAACTATAGAAACCGGACATTTCTATTAGTTGCCTAGTAATTTCATTAGTTATTTGATCACCCCATTCATTAATAATTGGCATGTTGATATCATCAATGAATATTGTCATTTTCTTTCCAGCTGGTGGTCCAAATGTACTACCCATACGTTTGTCAACATAACTTTCAACGGTACGTTGAAACATATTTGGTGACGTGGCACTTGAAAAGTTGACTGACTTAAATACATGCACTTCTGGATTGTATTTACTGCAGTAACCTTTGATGATAACCGTTTTCGCTGTACCCTAAAAATAGGCAATAAGTTAGGCGTATGTCATAGAGATGAACTTGAAACACCTTCAAATAATTTTAGCAAATTGCTGATGAATAAGAAAAGTTTTTGTACATGAACAGTTTATGGAAAAGCAAACAATAATTGTTATTGAGGGCAAACAGATTTTATATGATTAATGAATCTATTCGAGTCTTTTACATGTTATTCTGTAGACTGAAAAAAGAGAGATGCATAGACTAATCGTTTTCGTGAGCCATTACAACGACCAGAATAAAATTTAAAGAGTCTCCGCACTGTTCCTGCTTAGGGTGAGGTATCTTTTGCTAGCATCTATTGTCTAGCGTTGGAATTTAAGGGTAGTGTTGAATAGTGAGTTATGCTTAATCTGTGTGGGAAGAATGGAGTATTTCGTAAATTTTTGTTCCATGATAGCAAAACTAATTTTTCATCATTATTTTGAACGTTCTGCGCACAAAACAAAAGCAATTCCACAGCCTGTTTTAGGAAATATAAAATAACGGTCATTTGTTTTTTCTAAAATTTAACTCAAAAACCAAAAGAAATTTTCTTCGATTTTGATTGACTAGTCCCTATATCACACTTTTATGTAATTGTCACTAACTGGATTGTATAGTACATGAACTAGGACTTAAGTGTGAGTTTTTCAAGTTAATCTAATGTTTTATATTAAAACAAATATACTGTCGTTGGTTGGATTATACTTTATTTAGATAAACGGTAATAAAATCTTTCACAGTTGAAATTGCTAGTCCATCTAAGCTAGACCACCATCGAAAACTTGGAAGCGCTGGATTGCCATTTTGTTTTGACTAAAGAATAGCTTCGAGAGAAAATTTCCGGAGCTAATTCATGTTGGGTGTGAGGCAGTTACCTAACGAACACAATAGAAGGTGGTTGAGAAATATCACAGATTGATTAGAGTTAGACATTAACAAGGTTGGATTCTGGCTTAATGGTCTAGAGGTTATGCATTCGTTGATAAAGCTGAGGGTTCTGAGTTCAGTTCTTGTGTCCAGGATTGTGATTGCGCACTAACGAGTAGTTTTATACTGGGACGGAAAGGCTGTCCAATGCTTCCATGTTTTCGATGATGATCTATCTTAGGTTGACTCGTGATTTCAACTATGAAAATACTACAATATCCTCAAGCGTCCTATGCTCACCAAATCTTTCTTCAGATTGTGGACTAACACACATTTAAGCAGTAGGTAGAATGACTTTCTAATGAAATAAATACTGAATTTTATTTCGTTTCAACTTTCTTATTATTTTAGTCATTTGTAGCTGGGTCAAATAATCTATATCCTTGTTAATTCAGCGATCTAAATTCTTACGAAAATACCATTGAAGTGACTGAATAAGGGCTTGGATACATGAAATTAGAACACCATAATATCTAGTAGTTTTATGAGCATTTGATTTTGGATGAAGAGTGGATTTGAAACATGTCACAATTACTAACTACCGATCTTTTGTATCTCATGAATGATGACGAAAATGCGGATGACTGAATGATTTTATCACTTGATACAATCCCTTGTGTTAACAACCATGGAAGTTCATCTAATTTGTTATTACTGTAGCTAATAACCTACGTTAAAGTAGACGATGAGTGAGAAGGTTGAGCTTCCACGATCGAATTTCAGAAGCAAGTAGAACACAGAGGATTGATATAGTCACATTCTTCCAGATATAAATAATATCTTACCTCAATAGTGCAACTAGTAAGCTGCTTATTATTTATAACCTGCTGTCATCTCTCAGTTGTTCGGTTATGGATTTAATACTTTCAGTTATCTTTAAGTTATAAAGACATATCCTTTAATCTATTCCCAACAGAGTTACAAAATCAGTATATAGTTTCAAAATATTACACTAAATTTATCTTTGGTAATCGACCTCAGCAGATGACTATCAAATCTGAAGTTTATTGTTTCATGGAGAAAATTTTAATTTATTGAATTTACATTAGCTAAACCATGAACTGCATGACATATCTGATTTATGCAAAAGCTAATAAACACACGGATCGCCAGTGAAACCGCCTACAATTAAAGCAGTGCGAGAACAGATAGTAACACATAATGTTATGACTTGTGGAGTCCAATACTGACATTGATAAACAAGCTCCCTATATCCATATATATATATATGGTAGCCTGTTGAATGCCCGGATATAGGGAGCTGGTTTATCAATGTCAGTATTGGACTCCACAAGTCATAACATTATGTGATTGGCCTACTGCATAACATGACAACTAGAAATTGGCAATTTTTTTAAAAATGAAGTTCAAAGGAAAGCGATTCATAAATTTTAGTTTACCTGTTCGCCTATTAACATTACTGGTTTACATTGTTTTGCAATTAAATCAAGTAAGAAATCCGTTCTTGTATTATCAACATTTGGTACTAGAATTCCAGTATATTCAGGTGTTTGATCATGTGGATACACGTACAATGGTACCTTACTCTCCCAATGAGCCCATTCACCTTGTTCATTAACCATATATTCAAATATTGTATCATCTACACCGCATTTTGGCAGTGGTAACTTTCCGTTTCCCATTAAAAATTGTTGTAATTTTAAACGATCAGTCAATTCTAATAAAGCGCCTAATGACCACATTGCTGAAAATGTTATTAATCTTTCCATATGAATTTGTTTAATTTCTTTCTCATCTAATCCTTGAAGTAAGCCTTCGAGAAGATTAATTGCTTGCCGAATGTAATTACATTGTAAAATCTATTAAACAAACGTAAAATAGACATTTATATGTAAATTTAATAACTAATGACAAAATGCTCCTCTGAAAATGCATTAAATGTTCTAGCACCTGTAAGTGTATCTTACTCCACAAGTGAGATTATAGGAACTTTAAACGTTTAACCACTTACCTGCTGTCACTTTACATTAACACTGTCCCTAGCAACCTTACGTTATTTGAATAATATCTAACATGAATAGTGGTAAACCTGACAGACATATTTTGGCAATCATTTTTTTGTTGTTCCGTGCTCTCTGCTTTAATCTTACTTTCTCTAGTTGTAGATAACTCGTTCGGGAACTGGAAATAACCTTAAATAACACCGTTCATAAGTCATCAGGCTATCCACTTAAGAAAAAAATAAAAGTTCCCTGATGATGCATTGGATTGTCGTGATACATGTCATAAATAAACTACTTAACACTTACTGAATTAGCAAACATAAAATAATCTTATATCACATATTTGTTCTCTACATCTAATGTTGCTATTTATATCAAACTGATCATGCCTGTAAACTGGTGTGAATTCTGTAATTATTATTTTCAGAATATTATTATTATTATCAATAAACGTCAAAAATTAAAAACATCAATGGGAAGATCCAAACAAACAATACTAAGTAAATTTCAACTTCACCCCATTGCATAAGCAAGTGGCTATCAGGACTTAGTGGCCGAGTGGATAACGCGATGGCGTTTGAAGCGAAAGGTACTGGGTTCGAGTCCCAGAGTGAACATCAACTCTGTGATGCAGGTACACCCAGCTGACGAGTCCCAAATAGAGTGAAACGCGCTACCTGGATTCCACTGCTAACCATTATCCATCTTTGCTTAAATCAACATAATTTCAATTTTTCAATACTTCACTTTGTTATTAATGAAAGTTCTTGAAAAAGAAATTCAATCTAATATGTAAAAATGATGTTCATTTTTCTAAATTCCCAGTTAACATTGTCCTATAGTTTTTAATCTGTCTTGTGATATCACTTATT